>NC_046975.1:77500-122500 GCF_009769545.1 Cyclopterus lumpus
TAGGCCAGGTCATTGCCTTGGGTAAGTAGACCAACCAGAGCAGTGTCATCTGAGAACTTTTGGATGTTACAGGACACATGGCTCTGCCTGTAGTCAGCTGTATAAAGTGAGAATAAAAAGGGGGATACATTTGTGATGAAGACAGAGATAAGGAAAATATGTAATGAAGGACTGAGCACAGCTGGTCAGCACAGACCTTCAGCGTGCGTGGATGGACACCATCAGGGCGCCCTGCCTTGTTAATCTTCAGGCGCTTTAGCTGCTGTCGAACCTGTCGAAATTGCTGGGGTACAGTCCTCAAGACTACTCAGTGTGAGAGAAGCGTGGATGTTCTCGTGAGATGCAGAGAAATCCAAATCATCGAACCTTGCAAAGAACCGATTAGCCTCATTTGCATTGATCCCAGCACCAGGCAAACTGGGATTACTGGTCCCATAACCAGTAATAGATTTCATTCCATTCCAAAGGCCCCTTATGTTACTATTGGACATCTGTCCTTCAACCCTGTCCTTATATGAACGTTTACCTTGTTTAATTATAGTTTTTAATTCCTTTTGGGCAGTTTTAATCCTGTCTTTATTGCCGCTGAGAAAAGCAGTTTTCTTTTTATTAATAGGAGCTTTAACCTCCCTTGTCACCCAAGGTTTATTATTAGGAAACGTTATTATTTTTTTATAGGGAATGATAGTCTCGACACAGTAATTAATATAACTGGTGACTTTGTCAGAGATACTGTCCAGATCCTTGTCATCCTCGAGAAACACAGTCCAGTCAGTGCAATCAAAGCACCCTCTTAACATTTCACATGATGAAATCATGGTCCCAATTAGATTAAAATAGATGGTATAGCAGGATATACCTTTGGTGGGGCTCGCTTGTGATTGCAAGGTCGCTACCACGACATTGTTCGGTCTGGGAGTTTTCTGTGTTTTTGTCTTGCAGCCTGCTACTTTACTGTTTTAGTTAAGTCTCACAGCTCTCATCAATGAAAATGCTCTGATAAACTCTCTATGCACTACCTGCTCAGAGACTAGCTGGTGAGCAAAGTGGACCATGTAGCAGCTAAAGAGGCTGATGTTTCCCTCTCGATATATCGGCAACTGTTTGCTCACATGTTAGCAAAATCTGCCTTTTGTATATATAAAGCTCTAATAGCAACAAAAGATGTTGGTTCATTGAATGCTTTATAGCTCAGATTAGCGCAGATTAAGGAAGGGATTAAAGAGCCAAATAGCCCTATTATTTATGTTTGTTAGATATCAGCTGAGGCTCAACATGAACACAATGTTCTAGTGTTTCTTTGCTCTGTGAACATTTGCACAATGTTTTATTTTCCCATCAGCCACTGGGGTACCCTGATACCCCAATGTGTGCCAATGGCAAGAAGGCCTCTCTCTATTAGCTGTAATGGGGTCAGACTGAGGTGTCAAAGAGAACAGACTTTTATCAGAAAGAGTGAAAGAGTGAAAGAGAGAGAGAGATAGGGAAATGGGGGAGAGAGGAGTGAGGAGAATTGGAATGTGGGGGAAAAGAAGAGGAGGCGGATGTGGAAAGACATGGTGGAGGAGAAAAAAGTCTTTGGATAGAGCAAATGGGGGAGAGAAAGAAATGAGGAGAAGAAGATGACTACACTTTGAAGCATGTTCTTCTTGTGTCACATCGACACCAGCAGCCCTTCCCACTGCTACATCTTTCTCCCTCTGTTTCTCTGTGTCTCCCGTAAATGGTCGGCTAAAGACAGTAGCAAGGTTCAGTTGCACTTTCATGGAAATATCAACGCCTGTAGCTTTGTTTGAATTTTTCTTATGAAATTATACAAAACAAAGCATGAATAACAAAAAAGGCCCATCTCTAATTAAAACCAGCAGAGGATGCTGAAAGTTCAGTCAGAGTATTATGACTTCTGGTAAAGGAGAGATTTACTCCACCACACTGTTTCCTATTCACAGCAAACACAATTATTGTTAGTGAATATTAATTCTGCTCTCAAAAGAGTGTTTATAGAAATGTTACATATGCCCTAACTGTAATAAGATTACTGTAATAAGAGTATTAAAGAGAATGCTCGCCATCCAAATGCCGAAAAATGTAATTTCTGCAAAAGCTGATATATAATAAAGAATGGGAATAGCCACAATATACTTCGATCATAAAGTTCCTAGCCGTGTTATACTTTCAACAATTTTCTATTTTCTTAATAATAAATCATTTGTATATGATTTTTGACTATACTACTATTTACACATCTAGGAGACACATAACAACCGTAGCATTGATCTGACATTGTATTTACCTGATGAATGTAAGTCCATCATTCACTCTCTTTTAACTCCTGAGAAAAATATCAGTCTGTTTAGCTGCTTCATGCGTCACTACGTTTGTCACTAACTTTGCCTGTTAGTGACATGCAAACATAGGACTTTTACCCAGAAGACCGCTGTTCTTGCTTGTCCCGTAGTGAAACCAAGATCGACTTATATTTTACTTTTGTTACGTAACTTACAAACTAACTATTGCTTAAGTTCTGTAAAAAGCGTACTTTTTTTTAATCAAGATCTTTGCCTAAACCTAACCATGTTAGGAATTCGGTCTGCTCCTAGTGTGTGCTCCTCTGCTTCCCCCCCCCTGTCTGTTTTGTTATTGAGGGCCCTGTGCTTTTTTTATGTCCGCCTACAGTTTCCACCCATTCCTCTGTCCATTACCACGGCCATCTCATTTGGTTCAGCTGTGGCTCATCCCACTGATCGCCGCCAACTGGCTTATTAAATACCACGGCGTTTCCCCGGTGCGTCGTCAGTCATTTCGCGTAGGTCTGAACATCGATTCAGTGAAGATCGTTACTCTTCTGTTTGTCTCTTGCTCCCCTGCCGCTCAGCGTCAATCCCTGGGAATCACCTGTGCGAAGAGGCCGTTCCTGCACAGTACCCTGTGCCTATTGTTTACGGTGCCTATTGTTTACGATGCCTATTGTTTACGGTGTCCTGTCCCTCCAGACCCGCGTCCAGGTGAGAGTACGTTCGAGTTTCCCTCCCAACTCCGGTGGAGAAGAAGAGTGACTTTGATCCGCTGGACAGTTTGCCATTGTTTTGTTTGTTCATTCTTTGTTTCCTCCTGCATAATTAAGAATAAAGTCCTTGGCTGGATTAAACCTGCTGTGAGCGTGTATTTGGGTCGACCAACTACACTATCCACCAGGTAGTTTTGTTGTCTAAACCTAAACTTGTTCAAAATCACCAACATTAAGTTTAACCATTGCAGTTGCAGTTTGGCCCATCTGAAGCAATATAATGGTAGTGGTGACCACAGATAACCGCCATTTAATCGACTGATAAAATCCAAAATGGGTGCCTGATGAGGCTACTTTGTGGTGTATTATTTTATGAATGATCAATTATTAGGTTGATAATTACATGACAGTCTACTGTAAATCCTGTCTATCCTCGTAATCAACAGTTTTCAAAACATGTGTTTATCTTCTAGCCACTACAGGTTGACGGGGTTATTATCCGCTCTTTTATTTCTTAAATTTTACATTTAAAAAAACACTGGATTTATAGGATTAAAGTCAGTCAGCAGAGTAAATTTATAATTGTATATGTAGATTTACAAAAAACATGGAGCTCCACTTCCATGACACTGGACGCTGTGGCCTTTTTTTTCATGGACCTGAAATATTATTTGGTTTTGGACTATTTAAAATGAAGAAATATGCTATTTGTTAGTCGTTATTGCTGTTGTGTTTGCTGTATGTCTGATTCTGATCTGATATCTCATCTGACCCACAATGTTTTTGGCAGCAGCCTTTCAAATAGGAATATTATTTTATTTCATACAGGAGATTAAATGCCACTAGAAAACGCTGTTCACATCTGCTTCCAAATTTCCATTTCAAGTTTTAACCAACTAGGAGTGGTGATGTTTGCACTAAGACCAAATGTTGGCAGCCACAAGTGCTCCCACTGCTCATGTGACTGCTCTTCCCAGCTGTGTCGTATCATAATTCCTGGTAATCTCTTGGGTGTCAGAGCAATTCCCCATTTAAAGTTAATCTGTCTGGTGTGTTATGCACCACAGGAGCTGCAGCGTTCCTTTCATGTGTTTCAACTAAATGGCTGACTGAGCACTGAAAACATAAAACAGATAGAGGAGTAAATGATGTGTCTCCATTATAATTTAGTCGGGAGTAAAGAATCAGAAGGCAGTATAGCCTCTGAGATTTCTTTAGTTCAGTAGTTACTGAACCAGCAAACTGCCTCAGTATCGTATTACTTGGGCATATATTCTTTCTACAGGGTTGGTTTCAAAGTAAGAAACAGAAACACAAGTATATTAAACAAGTAAAGCAAATGTAATTTACTTCATTTACATACATTTGTATAATCTAACAATAAAATAAAACATTGTTAAATAGGTTAACGTGCTTTTGATAATAATTATATATATAAAAAAGCTGCATAGATTGCTGTACCCTATAATTTAGATATCTTTTATTTCAGTCTTTGAGAAACCTTTATATTTTATATAATCAGGTTCACTGAAAGATCATCACCTCACCTTTTTCAAGTCAAGGAGTTGTTCTACTTCTACAAAAGTCACACTGTAAAAAAGCATTGCTTAATTTTTACGCACAAAGTTCACCATTTGACAAGTTTGACTAAATTTAAGAAAATAACTTGATGATGTCACAGTGATGTCATCTGCCTGATCTCAGTTTAGCCTTGGCAACTTCAACTGTTCTTTTTGGAGGTTAGGCTAAAAAAAAATTGAGGATATCTCAACTTTTTATTGACTCTAGTCTCTTGTTCACTCTAAGTGTGTACACATTCATAAAATAACCCCAATATGAATGTATTGAAGGTCATGAAGCAGCGGGAGCATTTCACCACTTTTCCCATTTTTCTCTGTACATTTTAAGATCTATGATTGTCTTGTTTTCTGCTGCTTCCTCAGTTTTTGTTAGAATTGCTGCAGTCAAAGAATATAAGTTTATGTTTGCATGAGAAGCCAGCATCATTAAATATCTTATGCATGTATGCATCACAGAGTGTTTGAAGCTTCCACGGCACCTGGAGCTCATCTCACTCACGCACGCATGCGCACGCACACGCACACGCACACGCACACGCACACGCACACGCTTCATACATTATTCCCTGGGCTCAGTGCCATGCTCCTCATCATGTTTGTCTAAGCTAATCGGCCAGTCGCCGCCTCCTCCCTGCATTAACGTTGTAAGAACAGAGACACCTCCTTAATGATGGTGCTAATTGAATGAAATGGCAATACTAATGAGCATAAAACCTCCCACTCACATTTAGCTAATTAACAACACACTGGCTTAATTACAACAGTAGAAACACATGCAGCTCTGCCTCGTTACTATTAATTGCCGTGGCTAACAGGGATTTATGGTAATTGGCTGTATAAGCGTTGTTAACGAGAAGCTGAATTAGCTAGACATAGAGACAAGAGCAGATCAGAGATGTTCCAGCGCTAATTAACACTGGGCATACTCATCTGCTATATTGGTTTGGAGCTGGGGGGTCTGCAAGGCCAGTTTGATATACCCTCCTCTTATGGGAACCAATGAGTGGATATATTATGCAACAGGAGCAAGAATACCAGTATACAAAAACACTTTGAACCATTTGATTGGAGGAACCTAGTCAATTGCTTTTACTACAATAACTAGTGGTGTATAGTTATTACTACTTACTTATTGTATATACTGTCATAAACACTAGGCACCACTGCAACTTCTTACTATATAACAGTGGTTCTCAAACTGTGGGGTGCGTCCCTCTGGTGGGGCGCAGAGGGAAATGCAGAAATAACTTTATTGAGAACTTCACATATTACGTCATATTAAGTCATTAATAAATACATGGCAAAATGCCTGTACCTTTGTGTAAATGTTTACGTTACGGCGTTAACAGGTTACACTCGCCACATCCTACCTCTGTGAGATTATCTTTTCTGCTGTTGCCCTTCAAAACAAAAGCTCAACACTGAGCATGAATTGAGAATGGCCGTATCAAGTCTGCAATCCTGTTGGCTTGATGGCTCACACATATCTGACCTAATTTAGTTTTTTTGTTTTGCACAGGTTGCACGTTATTGTTGTTTTGAAAAGATATTCAATTCTATTCAGTTTATTTTGTATAGCCCAAAATCCGAAATCCCAAATTTGCCTCAGAGGGCTTTACAATCTGTACACATACGACATCCCTGTCCCAGGACCTCATATTGGATGAGGAAAAACTCCCCAAAAGAAATAGAAAAAAGGGAAGAAACCTTCAGGAGAGCAACAGAGGAGGATCCCTCTCCTCGCATGGAGAGAAGCAATAGATGTCATGTGTACAGATGAACAGCGTTAGAGTTTACACATTTAATGAATATGACAGAAATGTATGAATAATTAGCATCAGCAGGGCCATATCAGGAGGCAGGGCCACAGAGGCAGGAGGCATCGCGAAAGTAGCCAGACCAAGGTCCAGGTCTTTGAGGCAGGAGGCACAGAGATGGAGGCAGGGCTATTGGGAAGGAGGCCAGGTCCAGGCCACGAGCTGGATGCTGGGGATTCTGATTCTGATGTGATCTCTTTTCTTAGTTTTTGTGAGTACACAAGCTGCATCATTCTGGATCAACTGGAGGTACTTAAGAGACTTATTAGAGCAGCCTGATAATAAGGAATTGCAGTAATCTAGTCTAGAAGTAACACACGTGTGAACCAGTTTTTCTGCATCTTTTTGAGAACATGTGTCTGATTTTGGAAATGTTACATAGATGAAAAAATGCAGTCCTTGAGATTTCCTTCACGTGGGAATTAAAGGACACGTCCCAATCAAAGATAACGACGAGATTCTCTACAGTGGTGTTGGATGCCAGGGCAATGCCATCTACAGAAACCACATCTTCTGGGCCGAGTAAAATAACTTCAGTTTTGAAGTTGCAGGTCATCCATGTTTTAGGTCTTTAAGACATGCTTGAAGTTTAGCGAGCTGGTTGGTCTCCTCTGGTTTGATCGATAGATATAATTGAGTATCATCTGCATAACAATAAATGTTTATGGAGTGTTTCCTGATAATATTGACCAAAGGAAGCATGTATAAGCTATATAAAATTGCTTCAAGCACAACACCTTGTGGAACTTCCAGGAAAAGGCTCTCCCACCCACGACCTGACTATTACCTTCAACAACTCTGTGTTGGTCCCGACTCCGACTGCCAGGAACCTTGGTGTGACACTCGACAGTCAACTCTCCCTGACTGACAACATTACCACAACAACACACTCCTGTAGGTACATGCTGTACAACATCAGGAGAATACGACCCCTTCTCACTCAGAAGGCGGCACAGGTTCTGGTCCAGGCTCTGGTCATCTCACGTCTAGACTACTGTATCTCCCTCCTGGCAGGTCTACCTGCTAATGCCATTCGACCTTTACAGCTCATGCAGAATGTAGCTGCTTGACTGATCTTCAACCTCCCGAAGTTTACCCACAATACTCCGCTCCTTGCGACCTTCACTGGTTACCGGTGGTATCCGCTTCAAAACATTGGTACTTGCGTACCGTGCTGCGAACAGATCGTGTCCGGTCTACATCCAGGACATGTTCAAACCGTACACCCCACCTCGTTCACTTCGCTCGGCTTCTGCCAATCGGCTTGTAGCTCCGTCACTGCTAGCTAAACACTCAACAAAGTCACGACTGTTTGCTGTCCTGGCTCCTCAATGGTGGAATGAGCTCCCCATTGACATCAGGACAGCAGAAAGTCTCTACATCTTCCGTAGCAAACTAAAAACACATCTTTTTCGACTATACCTTGAATAGGGAAGGTAGCGCCGTAGTAGCACTTAAATGTCTCTTACTGATAGCACTTTGTAGTTTAACTTTATTGAAGAACTTGTACTTTCTCGATTTGACTTGTTGTTCTGAGTTTGGACTCATGGTTTAATGCACTTATTGTAAGTTGCTTTGGATAAAAGTGTCAGCTAAATGACATTTAATTAAATGTAATCTAACTCTGTGATTAACGCTGGTGGTATCAAGATAGGGCTTCTTCGGGAGAGGTTTAATTCCAGCTACTTTGAAGGAATGTGGTACATGGCCTGTTAGCAAAGACACATTGACGATATCCAACAGAAAGGTGCCAATTAAAGGCAACACGTCTTTAAGCAGCCTCGTTGGGTTGGGGTCTAAGAGACAGGTATGCAGTGTAAAACTCAGAAAAACTCATTATTGCAAAATAGTTGAACTTGTTTTGTTTAGTTTTTCATAGGGTGCAAAACCAGTTAATTGCAGCCCCAATAAGCTTCTTTTTTTTTACTAAATATTAGTTATTTTTTGCACAGATAAAACTTTGTTTCCATTGTTGTAACAAAGTGATTTCACATTGTATTTGTTTTTGTCTGATGGAGCAATCTGGTTTACTTAAAAGTGCTATTTTATTCTATTATTTTAAAAAGCACAGATGGAGGAGTCACAAAAAGTGTCAATACAAATGCAGCATGGACTTACAATTCTTTTTGGGCTGTCGGTCATGAACATTTTTCTTCCTCCGTAGTGGGGTGTGACGGAATACGTTTGAGAATCACTGCTTTATAGTATGTTGCTCATGACTGAGTTTTCCTCTTGCCATCTTCATGTCTTGTACTTTTATTGTTTCAGAAATTATTATTTTTTATGTATATTTGTTACCTATTAAGGCATTTTAAAGGTTTAATGAAACAAGGCAATTACACGTGTCACAGTTCCTTTCATTTATTGCACTTTACTGTCTTTGTAGATGTTTCCTGTATTTATTGCATCTGGTCTTACACCCTAACACTGAAGGAATGCAATTTAGTTCCCATGTGCTCAGTGTTGTTCATGGAGAAAAGGACAATATTGGGCTGGGCTTTTAACCTTAATTCTTCTTTTACAGATGCCTCGACTATTCCTACCATAACTTTAACTGTGTTAGAGAGACTGCATTAAGCAGTTGTTGTATTTTGGCCACTTCAAACAAAAAATCACCTATGATTGACATATGGCATTTTAAAGATGCCCTGTTAAATGTTAGCAAATGTTAAATGTTAGCAAATATCTGACTATTCACACATCTAGTATACACAGCGCTGCACTAGCTGCTCCGCTATTATTAAAACTGATAAGTTCGTTATTGTAGGAGATTTTAATATTCACGTGGATGTTGATAATGATTGCCTTAGTGCTGCATTTATCTAATTGTTGTACTCGATTGGCTTCTGTCAGAGAGTACAGAAACCCACTCACTGCTTTGGCCACACCCTCGACCTTGTTCTTGCATGTGTCATTGACAATGAGCATTTGGAGGTCTTCCCACAGAACCCTCTTCTGTCAGACCATTACCTCATAACTTTTGAATTTATACTCCCGGAGTGTACACCGTTAGTCAAAAGTTTCTACACCAGATGTCTAACTGACAGTGCTGTAGCTAAATTTAAAGAAGCGAATTGAGGCAGAGCTGGGAAGCGTCATAAAAGAGAGAGGGGAGCACACATGGAGGGGAGGAGCTGGACAAACAGTATGAGAATGGACATCTATGTGGAGGAAAATAATAAAGAGGACTACAAAGAGGAGGACCTTTGTAACCTGGACTTTGTTTTGTTATGTTTTTTGTTTAAGGAACCACTTTCTCCCCCGGAATGCTTTATGTTGATTGATATACATTTTTTTTGATTTTGGTTTAAATGATTCACCTGAGTTGCCTGTAGCAGGGAACATTAAACCTTCCCCTTCATTTTAACCCTTCCGATTGTGCCTGTTTTGCCAGCTCTCTTGCACTGCCCCACACTAGCAGGCCCTAGGGACAGCCCGTGCAAGGTTTATTGATGTTCAATTTGAGGAGGATCTGGCCAGAGGTGATATATTATAAAGTCTTATAGCAGTGGGTGGGAATGTTCTCCTGTATCTGTCCTTGTGACAGCGGAGAGCGGCCCAGAGAACCTGCTCCGCTGTCCCTGCAGCAGGTGGTGGAGAGCGTGGTCCGGGTTATCCAATCATTTCTGCAGTGTCCTCCTCTCCACCACCTGTTGCAAGTCCTGTTTGCAGCCAATGATGGAGCCGGCCTTCCTCACCAGTTTAGTGAGTTGGTTGGTGTCTCCGGCTCCAATGCTGCTCCCCCAGCAGACTAGGGAGAAGTACAGAGCACTGGCCACAACAGACTGGTAGAACATCTCCAACATTTTGCTGCACACATCGAAGGATCGAAGTTTCCTCAAGAAAAAGAGTCTACTCATCCCCTTGTTGTACACAGCGTTGATGTTGGCCTTCCAGTTCAGTCTGTTGTCGATGGAGACACCCAGGAAACTGTACTCCTGCACCATATCCACATCCTCTCCCAGAACTCTTAGCGGTTGTGGAGCCGTCGTCTTCCTCCTGAAGTCAACCACCATCTCTCTGGTCTTGGCCACGTTCAGAAGCAGGTGATTTCTACCAGCCCACTCCACAAAGTCTTCCACTGCTGCCCTGTACTCCTCCTCCCGTTCATCCTTAATACACCCTACAGGTAGAGGATGGCGTCGTCCACTCCCACACAAGGCTGGTAAGCAAACTCAGAGGGTCCAGTGATGATTTCACCTGGAGACCAGCCTTTCCAGCACCTTCATCACATGGGATGTGAGGGCAAGTGGTCGTAAGTCCTTGAGGTCAGATGAAGTTGACTTCTTTGGGACAGGGACCAAGCACAATGTCTTCCACAGCACCGGGACTTCCTCCTGTCTCAGGCTCAGGTTTTATAGGTGCTGCAAGACATCAGGCAGCTGGATAGCGAAGGTCTTCAGGACCCTGTTGCGCTCCTGAAGGTTTCTTCCCTTTTTTTTACGTTCTTTTGGGAGTCCTGATCCGATCTGAGGTCCTGGGACAGGGATGTCGTATGTGTACAGATTGTAAAGCCCTCTGAGGCAAATTTGTGATTTTGGGCTATATAAAATACTCTCAAGAATACTGCTTATACTCAATCTACTGTTACTGCCTTTGGCTAATGCTGCCGCTGCAACTTGTCTTCACACAAGGTTCTGTACAATATGTCAAGAATGCGTTCCCCTACAAATGTCCAGCAGCAGGAGAGATCAGGCCATCCTTTGGTTTTCAATGGGACACAAACAGTAGCCTCTTGGGTGAAAAACCTGTTGTGTTTGTTAGACGTTGTTAACTTTGTTTCTTCCCCGGAATCTTTGTCATAGGTTTCCATGGATTGTGGTTATATCTGGCCAGTGGTTGTGCTTCTCTTTGTTGCCATGCTGACACCAACTGCTACTATAATTATTATTAGACACATTTCTATTATTATTATTGATACCATTTATGCTTTTAATATCATTATTATTCTATTATATCCACTGATTTCTACTCTCATTATATGAATAATTGATGACACATATGCATTGAATGTGTTGTAACTCTGTTATGTTGTTCATTCTGTACACATAACATCTAATGTACCCCTGTCAATCCTGTGAGAGGGATCTCTTCGCCCAGTTTTGGGGATTTATTTTCCAATGTGAGGGTCCTGGGACAGAAGGTGTGTATGCTGTACAGATTGCCTTCTCAAGCAAATTTGTGTTTTTGGGCTGTACAAATACATTTAATTGAATTAACCAATCCAACGATCTTCACCACCTCCCTACGCAGAATTTGTCTGAGTATTTACAACTGCTGCTAACAATATTCAGTAGAACCCAACATATATGTTTAGTCCCCGGAAAATGCACAATTCTCTGAGTAACGTTTGATAAAAACTAGAGTGACCAGCTGTTTTAGAGCCTCAGACAGGGTAGGAAAGTAAGAGTGTATTAAATTATGAATGTGTTTTCAAATTCAGACGTGTTCTTTCAGTAGCTGTCTCTCTCTCCATTTATTAATTACTATACCTTGAATAGGTAGCACTTAAATGCCGTAGTAGCACTTAAATGTCCCTTACTGATAGCACTTTAGTAGCATTTAAATGGCACTTACGGATAGTACTTTGTAGTTTAACTTTATTGAAGAAATTGTACTTGCTTGATTCTTGTTGTTCTGAGTTTGGACTCACGGTTTAATGCACTTATTGTAAGTCGCTTTGGATAAAAGCGTCAGCTAAATGACATGTAATGTAATTAATCTCTCTCTTTCTCCATAATTGCTTCTCATTCCTTCCTAACTTCTTAATTTGCTCCTTCCTCCTCCTTTTCCTTTCACCCCATCTCCCCCCTCCTTTTCTTCAGATTCAGTGGCTTTTATTTTCCTCCCTGTGATAATGTGATTATGGTTGTGTGTTCACTTGAAGAGCACTCAGGCAGACACAGTCTAGATAGGTATAAATGTACACTGTGTGTGTGTTTTTTTTTTTTTTGTGTGTGTTCCTTCTGGACTGACAGATCCCTCACAGCTCATTGGTTATATATGAGGAAATGACAATTAGCTATTGGTTAAAAGATCTGGTCCAGATCCATAGATCCATTCCATTATCCAAACCGCTTATCCTATAAGCTTATACCACAGGGGTTGTGGAGCTGATCTCAGCTGACATTGGGTGAAGGCAGGGTTCACCTGGACAGGTCTCCAGTTTATCTCAGGGGTCACATAGAGATGGACAATCATTCACGCTCACATTCCCACCTACGGGCACTTTAGAGTTCAATTAACATGAGCTCTATGTCTTTGGACTGTGTGAGGAAGCCGGAGACGCTGACACAGGAAGAATGTGCAAACTCCCCCTGGATCGGGGATCGAACCTGAGCCCCTCTTGCTGTGCTAGCCACGACAATACCGTGCAGCCCATTGAACATATTACTGATAATAAATAATAATTAGTGCCCACACTCAATGACTACATATAGTTGTGTGTGTGTGTGTGTGTGTTAAGTTGACAGAATTTGTAAATGTTTCAGGGTGTGTCAGTTTGTGTTTGTGTGTGTGTGTTGCTTATGGACTGACAGATCCCTCACAGCTCAAGGGAATTAGATTTTGACTTGTTCAAAGATGCTCATACTTGTTACATGTTAATGCTCACATACTCCAAGCACTGTTGTGTTCAAGACCAAACAAGATGAGAACAGCCAAGACGCACACCTCAGTTTAAAAAAGATAGACGTTCAGTTATGCTGCTCAATCATCGTCTGATGAGGGAGCATCTTTGCCAACAATTGGGGTAAAAAAGAATATAGAAGATGTAGGATTTCATTTAGCAAACAGAAGGAAAAACATATCTTTAACTTACTTGTCTTTTTTAGCTTTTCCTACTGTCTTAAAAATTGAGAATTTAAGGTAAGTGATCTTCCATTGAATAGTTAGTGCCAAGTTGTCTCATTAACCTTTGAAAATATGAAACTAGCTGATTTAAAGTAATAATCTGGAAGATTTTCATTTAAATGAATGTTACTCTTAAATTAGTTTTATATATTCACATTTTCTCAATTTGAAGAGTCCGTCCTGCACAGAGGATTACCGCTGTAACTTCTGTTGGAGCCACTTTAGCACCAGAGCTTTGGATGCTTGGTCTGCTAATATGCTATATGTGCTTCTCCTGAAACGCAAAGGGATAGTTCATATTTGTTTAAGTCGGGTTGAACAAGGTACTTTTCCAGAGTTAGTAAATGTATTTTAGCTACCAAAAAAACCCAATATAAATGTGAGTGTACGCTATATTTAGAATATTTTTTGCTGCTTTACCTTGCTATCAGACAACCCTTTCCTTTATCTAAGCTCTCTCCAAAGCCACAAGACTACATTTACAAAAACAGTAATTTTACCTGAGTTGCTGGTCTACTGGTGCCTTCATCGGTTAGTTTGTGTGTGGTAGACTTTGGTGTTGGTTAGTTCGGATTCAAAACATTACCACTTATTTTACATAAAACATCTCAAAGAACATCAGAATTCATGATTAAGACTGAAAGAAAACATGTAGTTTGAGGTCCATCCGACACCCTGCAGTTCACCTACAGAGCCAACAGGTCTGTAGACAACGCTATCAACATGGCCCTTCACTTCATCCTCCAGCATCTGGACTACCCAGGAACCTATGCCAGGATCCTGTTTGTAGACTTCAGCTCTGCTTTCAACACCATCAACCCGTCTCTGCTGCATGACAAGCTCTCTTAGCTGCACGTGCCCAACTCCACCTGCAAGTGGATTACAGACTTTCTGTCTGACAGGAAGCAGCATGTGAGGCTGGGAAAACATGTCTCAGCCTCTCGGTCCATCAGCACCGGTTCCCCCCAAGGCTGCGTTCTTCCCTATCTGCTCTTCTCCCTGTACAGCTGCACCTCCAGTCACCAGTCTGTCAAGCTCCTGAAGTTTGCGGTGACACTTCATTGGACTCATCTCTGATGGGGATGAGTCCGCCTACAGGTGGGAGACTGACCGTCTGGTGACCTGGTGCTGTCAAAACAACTTAGAGCTCAACACTCTGAAGACAGTGGAGATGGTTGTGGATTCCAGGAAGAACGCAGCCCCACCTGCCCCCATCACCCTGTGTGACTCCCCCGTCAACGCTGTGGAGTCTTTCCGTTTCCTGGGCTCCATCATAACCCAGGACCTCAAGTGGGAGATGAACATCAGCTCCATCACTAAGAAGGCGCAGCAAGAGGATGTTCTTCTTGAGGCAGCTGAAGAAATTCAACCTGCCAAAGACAATGATGGTGCACTTCTACACTGCCAACATTGAGTCCATCCTCTACATCACCGTCTGGTATGCTGCAGCCACTAACAAGGACCAGGGCAGACTGCAGCGCATCATTCACTCTGCTGAGAGGTGATTGGCTGCAATCTGGTGTCCCTTCAGGACTTGTTCGCTTCAAGGACCCTGAAACGAACAAGAAAGATGGTAGCTGACCGCTCTCACCCTGGACAAAAACTGTTTGAGTCCCTTCCCTCTGCCAGAAGGCTGTGGTCCTGATGGACAGAGCCCGGGTCCCTGACTGACTGACTCATCCCGAGGACAATTTCCTTTCGGTCACTCCCCTTCACATCACCTACTTCTTCACTTTAAATACACTTGTCACTTTAAACTTACTTACACTGTTTAAAGTACTGTTACCTGCCTATCTGTGCACTTTATGTTATATTTATATTCTTAATTCTTGCACTGTGTTGATTGTTGTCGATTGTTGTTAATGTTATTGTCTATTGTTGCACCACCCGCCATGACAAATTCCTTGTATGTGAAAACATACTTGGCATTAAAAGGTTCTGATTCTGATTCTGATGTTCAAAGCTTCTTGGGATGCTCTTACCCTTTTACGAGTGGGTACGAGGCCCACCGCATCATCAACCATTACTTCTATAAATGTCCTCAGTTGCCATGCTTTCGGAAAAGGTTTGTAAGATGGATTTCATGATCATCTTAGCTTGAAGATGCTTTTGGGAAACAAGGCCCTGAATGGTTGTATTTGATCAATGATTGCTGAACAGACAAATGAAAGAGAACTTGAACTAGGTGATCTGTGAATACCATTGCAATGTGCGCTAAGGAAGGAAAAGAGACCAGAGAAGGAAACCACAGCAGTGAGCTGTGAGCAAATTATACGTAAAAACAAAGAGTACAAAGTAAAACACTGAGTCCAAAAAGAGTGCTGCTACAAATTAGCTCCTCTGTTACAGTACCAAAAGCAGATTATATTATTTGTTACTTCCGCCCTTTCTACTTGTATATACAGTGAGTGTGTGTTGTGTGCATATGCAGATGAGCAGTGTGTGTGTGTGTGTGTGTGTGTGTGTTGCGTTGTGACAGGGACTAATGTCTAAATCAGCCAGACTCCATCGCCCTGTCGCCCCGCTCCCCTACAAATGTCACCTGTTCCCGGCCAGTGATTTGCATAATGCAAAGCTTCTCAGTTGTAACGGTCCGATTAGCGGCAGGGAGTGCCAGGACCATTCCTGACGCACCAAGCCGTTAACGGCTCCCTTTTCTGGGAACAACTGTGATTAACTCAGGGGGCTACGGGGGGGGGGTAGAGAGGAGCTGGCCTGAAAGTGTTCACACTCTGGTTGTATTAATTACAGACAGACAGGTCGGCTTCAGGTGACATAACCAACTGATGGTTAAATTGAGCGCTGAGCCAAGGATGACAAGATGAGGGAATGAGAGGAAGGATGGAGGGAAGGAGAGAGGTTACAAAGCTTAAATCGGGATGTGCAATTTGTTTTTACAAATATTTCAGTTGAACCGAGAAATTAGGTGGAATTAAGTAATTGGAAGAGGACCAATATCTCTATTTACCCTATCATTACTACTACATCACTCAATTTGGTGTATCTCTAAAAATGTCTCTATAACGTATTGTTTACATAGTTCTACATTCTTACAAAGTTAAATCACTATGGTCTAAAACATGGTCTAAACCTCACAGTTCATTCCAAATCATCAACAAAAATGATTTTATTTTACAGTATAATCTTCACAAATGAACACCAGTTAAACCATTTCTGAAACTTCATTCTGTATTCATCAGAGCCATAAACTAAGATTAGGTATTCACGACAGGGGTATTTACGTATTGTATATCATAGAGCAAAATTGACTGACTGTATGTTATATAATGTGTTTTAATGTACCCTTTATATATAACATTTTGCACACCCAAATCCAAGACAAATTTCTGCACTTTTCACGTAAAATGTAGACAACAAAGTATTTTCTCTTCTCTTGTCTTCTAGGGGTTTACTACAGAGAGTAATGCTGCTATTATGAACAGTTGTGGCATTATCAAAGATTATTCTACTTTAAAGTCTCATACTATCCTTTTTGCATTTTAACAGTTATCCAGTGATAGAGCAAGATCTCTCCCAAATAGAACTCTGTCTCCTTAAAAAGGTGCTTTCTTTCTTCCCTTTCGGGTTCTGGTCTCCCTCTTTGCGCCTCTGTGTTAAACAGAATGAGACAGGGATGATAGGATGAGAGGGGACATGTGTTGCACCTCACTTCTCTTTCTAATGTCTCCGGCTGCTAGGAAACCATGTGGAAAACTAAAGACTATTAATGCCACAAACAAATCTCTCCCAAAATGGAAGCTCTTTTACATATTTTAGTGCACAGGCAGGCTGAGGGCTTAATGACATGGAAAGATGAGGAATCGGAGAAAGTGAGGGACCGGAGAAAGAGGAGAGAGAGCTAGAGAGGTGGGTGGATGAAGAGGAGGAGACAGGAGGGTGAAGGTGGAATAGAGAAACAGAGAATGGAGGAACTTAATGGTGACATATTATGTTCATTCGCAGGTTATACACTTTATGTTTCTCATACTGTCTGTCTGATTATACCTGTATCCTCTGTCTGAAATGCTGTCTCTTTAAGCCCGCTCCAGAAAAGCCCGGTCACTCTGGTTGATCCAATCATGTCCGGTCTTCTGCATTTAGTCTGTTAGCATCTTTGCGGTGGGGAACCACTATAATTGAGTTTAGCTACACTTCTACCATATCACCACAATAACCACTTCTAAACCACAAACTGCACATGTTCCAGCAGGGACATGAACCAAAATTGCAGAGAACTTACCCAACCATAATCATAACAATAGTTAGCATGCTAACAATGAGCAATAATGCTAAGGATGAGCATAGGCTAGTTGAAAACGTAAAGGCCATCAAGCTTCATGTTACAGTTGCCTATGGGACAGCCAGTGGTGCTTAATATGTTCCTTCAAATCAAGTTGCTGTAAGGTAGTGAGACGTATCTTTAAAGAAAAAAAACATAAGAATAGTCCTAAATTTGCTGGCCGAACATCAGATTGTTTTGAATCCTGAAGGAAGATCTCTCTTTTTTTACTTTCTCCTCCACCATTTCAGTTTCAAACCTTCACTGTTCACTTAAATGTATATTAGTACTATTGTGACACTTTGAGTGAATGCCAATTTTGAGAATGAATCTACAGTTTGGTTAATGGTCCCTAATTCCAGGGTGGTGCCCTGTTATTATTAATATATATTAATGATCCTAAAGATAATAATGATCAATTGTAATACTTGCTAATAACCAAACACGCTCCTGCCAGATACCAACACCACCATAAACAAAAAATAAGAGTTAGCAACACTAGGCTGGGTTTTTCAGTTGGATCGTTCTTAAAATCTATCGTACTCTTGTTAGTTTCTCAACATTACCAACCCTTTCTTTCAGCGGAATGCTAACTTAAGTTAAGCTGTAGTCCAGTTTCTCAACATTACCAACACTTTCTTTCAGCGCAATGCTAATTTAAATTAAGCTGTAGTCTTGTTTCTCAACATTACCAACATTTTCTTTCAGCGCAATGCTAATGTAAATTAAGCTGACAAAGTGCCTATGGTTTATTAGATTTGGGTAACATGGCATTAACCTTAAAACAAACCTCAGGCCAAACATTATCCAGTCAACAATATTGTTTTACAGTTTTTAATTAGAATGACAGCATGGATGACACATCATTCTATGAAAGCTGCCTTGTGTTTGAAATTACAGAAGCGTTTAATGTCTTGTTGAAGCCTTGTAGCCTTGAGCTATATTGAAACCTGTAAGCAATTATCATCCACAGCATGTAGATTTATTCAAACTCAGCTTGTTTGATGGAAGGTTTCAGAGGATGATTGACGATAAAACACACCTCAACTACATTGTGTTGTTTTAAAAACAGAGGAGCTTCTACAGGCCTCAGTCAAGTCTAATTCCTTTTTATGGGTTTCAGAAGTTAACAGCAATTCCAGTTATTAACCTGCAACACTCAAGATAGGCCCAGCCAAGCAGTCCAAGTCTTAACCAAGCCTTCACTGATAGGATCACATTGTCGGAGTGGAAAAGAAGCGCTCCCATTAGATGTCCAGCTAGATAAATAGACTATAATGGGTTACTGGGGGTGCGTTTGGTCGTTTGGCCTGACGCTCCCATCAGATGTGATCTCAGGGTCGCCGCCATGAATCAGGCAGCAGTGCGACGTCATTGGTCATCCTGACAGTTGAACAAAGCCTAGGAAGTGGGGAGGGACAGACGCCGCTAATGGAGCCAGATTAGGATGGGTGTGCCTTGTAACTCGTGCTGGCACTGCCGGAGTTGCTCAGTTAGATGTGTGGGGTCAGTGACTTCGTTATGAGATACCTGAGGCATTGTGGGCCAGTGGTGCTATGGCACGATGGGTGCTGTTTCTGCTAGACTGCACTGCATAAGCTGTGTTCACTGATTGTTTTTAGTTTTGTTGATGTGTGTTCATTTTGTGAGTGTGTGAGTGTAGAGCCTGGTGATGTGGTAGTGCTGGGGCTGATAAGAGTCAGATAAAGCTTTAAGGGCTAATGGTTTCCACTAATGAGAAAACTGGCTGTGATTATGACAAATAGCTGGAGAGCAGCAGGCTAAGCAGCGACACACAGCAGCTATTGTTAGGCAGCCGAGCCTCAGCATCTCATTACACCTCCAGCCTCCTCCTCTCCTCCTGATAGACCAGCCTTTTCTTTTCCTGATGATAGAATGGCCTCCTCCTCTCCTCCTGATAGATCGGCCTTTTCTTTTCCTGATGATAGACCAGCCTCCTCCTCACCTCCTAATGATAGGCCACCCTTCTCCTCTTCTCCTGACGATAAACCGGCCTCCTTTTCTCGTGATGATAGACCAGTCTCCTTCTGATAAACAAGCCTCCTCCTCTTCTCTTGATAATAGACCGGCCTTCTCCTCTACTGATGATAAACTGGCCTCCTTCACTCCTAATGATGAACCAGCCTCCTCTCCTGATTATAGACTGGCCACTTCCTCCTCTCCTAGCGATAGACAGGCCTCCTCTTCTGATTGAAAAGCGGCATCCTCCTCGCCTGATGATATGCCGACCTCCTCCTCTTCTCCTGATATGCTGACCTCCTCCATATTTTCAAGACATACAACAACAAGAGTAAATTCCAATGGTAAATCTAGTGAATTTCCACAATTTTGTGTTCGCAGCCTCCACAATCTCAATGAGCTCACTGTTTTCCTAATGGTCAGTGATAGCTTTCTTGGCTGGGTGAATTTTGTGCCGGTGAAGAGACACTGCTGCATGTTAGGACAAAAAACCTGCAGTGAATCTCAGGAACCCAGCCCCCATAGTGTAGCGTTATGTCTTAAAATGCAGGGTATGAACGATATTACCGATCCCAAGTTTTCTTGGCCAGTATTGCAAGGTTGATACCAAGTTTACTGCTTGATATGTGACAGCAAACTTTACAACACCGAGAAGTGAAACAAAGCAACATTATGTCCAGGCTAATGTACCTGGTATAAATCTGATCTTGGTGCTCTTGTTAAAACGTTGACCAACGTTAACTCAGATCCTCCACAGATCTCTTCCTCAGACTGAAACAAAATTAATTATTTTCAGAGTGTGAAAATTCAAAGAATTTAAGTTTATATTGTACATTCAACCAATCCTCATAAGTCGAAGTTTCATGATTTCCATTTTTACTACATGGATTGAATGCATGGCCCATGGAAATGATTGAACATTAAGATGTTCAATAATTTCCATGGGCCATGAAACTTGAGAAAATAAAAATGGTATTTATTTTTTCTTGAAGGCTCTTCTGCTGATTCTGCCATATGTCATCTTATGACTGACTTTTAATAAAATATAAGATGGACTGTATACGGTATGGTGGACATTCTTTCTTTTAAGACCTGAACACATTTTCCCATAAGCTAAGAAGTTGAGAGATTCAAATCTTAAAAGTTAAAATGACACTATTTCCCCAGAATCTGCTGTGGAGCTTTCCTGAAACAACCACATCATGTTAGTCGGGTTGTTTGTAATTTGGTCCCCTCACCACTATAATAATTGGAGCACTTATCTCTGAGCTTGCAGTGCATAAATATAGTTTAATAGCACCAGTTGTAGTATACTAATATTCCTTAACCTTTACTCCACCCTTAAAATCCCACTACCACCTTTTCACCTTCCTTCCTTCATCATCCCCTGCTTTCACCCTTCATCTTTTATCTCCCACAACTCTCTCTCCTTCTCAATCGCTCTGTATCCTCTCTCTCTCTTTCCTCCCCCTCCTTCTCCAAACTCATTTCAGCATGAGATTATAAATGGAGCTTTGGGAAAATGTGATAAATCAATTAATCATTTGTAGCTGTGTAGCTTAATGAGTGAACTGGGGTGTCATAATTAGTTCTCCCAGTATCAATCATTAAAGTGCAAGTTTGCTGATAAACAGGCAACTGATCAGAGCAGAGACATAGCTGAGACTCTCCTGCTGTTATTGCTGTGAAATCACATGATAAGAGTACTAAATGTGCAGTAATGAGCTTGGGTTTGCACTCTTATTTCTGTTACCCTCCACTTACACCTCATCCAGCAACGTGAACTTTATCCCAGAGCAGACCACGCCACCTCTTTTTGACATTTTTGGATTGAGGAACAAGAAAAATACTTACTTATATTTACATTTAGATTATTATTTGTCTCCTTGTAAAATCAGTGCCGGAAGATATTTAGCTCCTTGACATAAGTATAGTAATACGACTGTTCTAATTTTTTTAAAGAATGCTTCAACTTTATATTTGTTTTACATGATTCTCCTTCTTGACAAAAAAAGGGAAAAGAAGTGAATGTTACTCGTAGGTTTCTGGTAGGTGCAAGCTTCTGTTAGTAGCTCGATTAAAGCAGCTACAGTCAGTACATTGTGTGTTTTCCAAAAGAAGTGAATGGTGAAAACAACCCAGCGGTCCAATTAGTTTGAATAACACAAGGTTAAAAAAAAGAAGAAAATGATAACTTAAGTGGCTTGTGTCAGCAAAACATTGTTGGAGAATGAAATGTGTATCGTGACCTCTAAGCCTTTCAGGTGATGTTGCTGATCTAATTGAATCTAGTATAAGTGTGAGAAGGCAGCCCACAGTATGCATCTGAAGTGGATGTGTGTTGTAGCCCACTTCATCAGCGCTGAAAGAAAGTGCCTTGGCAGAGGTTAAATAAATGAACTGCTTATTACAGGCCTCGCTCCGAGCAGTTAAGCTAACCCATGCATATATAACACTTACATTTAGAGGGGGGCATGACTGTGTGTGTGTGTGTGTGTGTGTGTGTGTGTGTGTGTGTGTGTGTGTTTCAAAGAAAAAAGGGGTCAGGCAGGAGGTCACAGACTCATAACCATGTGTGTGTGTGTGTGTGTGTGAGGCGTGCTAATAGTCTTTCGAGCCTGGGAAATGCCCCAGTGAGCAGCCTAACTTATGGAAATCATAACCTCAACGCTGGAAGCCATTACCACCCTAATTTGCATAAATACTCTTTCAAATAGGTTCCTGAAGTCCGAGACACGCCCCCTTGTCCCCAACCACCAAAGTGTTCGTGTGTGTGTCGGTGTCCAACATTCCTTTAAGCTTCCAGTTAGGTTTAAACAAAAAAAAAGTTAAGCCTAACATCCATGTTGCCTCCCCCTATCAATACCCATCACTTTGGCCCACTCAGCCCAATCATAGTGATATATGTACAAGGTGTGTCTTCGTAAGAGTAACACAGGCAGACAGGGCCACACATGCACATATTTAGACACACACACTGGACGGTAACAATCCATTAACAAAGCCTTAATTGATGAGCTCGTTAAGATCTGTTATTAGAGAAATTGATTTCAAATAGCCACTTTAATCTGCTGGCCAGGGGGAAACAGGCTACAATGCAAATTTAAGCTGCTCAAGTACACAATGGAGCAAGTAATTCATAGATTTAACTTTCACTAATTAATATTTGAAGATTGGAGTGGGTGGTAGTCGTCGTGTGTGTGTGTGTGTGTCTGTGTGTGTTTGTGTGTGTGACAGTGTTAATGTGGGTCTATTCTGTCTTATAATTAATTAACTTTATTCCGAGGCAATTTATTAGTCATTCACAATCTCTCTCTCTTTGTGTGTGTGTGTGTGTGTGTGTGTGTGTGTGTGTGTGTGTGTGTGTGTGTATTAGGTTGGGTTTGTTTATGATCAAGATTACATTTTGGTTCATCACAATAAACTTTTAACTGGTAACATTATTTAGCCTGATTAATGTGATTTTTGCACATACAAGTGGTTGGTTATAACTCGCTGTTCGATTCAGGCTCTTGATGTATCCGTCAAAATCCAAGATTTGTAAGACATTTTAAAGTAAAATGCCTGTTACGAGTAATCTACTTTCCGTTTCTTTCCTGTGCCAGAAATGGTTTCTGGGATGGCGGTGCAATAACAACATGTGCAATTTTATTCCATCAAACGTATTTTAATCCACATACAATCTACAACACCAAAACCAAAAACATAACTAACACATCAAACAATCAATTAACAGTGTTCAGTAGCTGGCCATGTACATTCAGAGGTGGAAAAAAAGCCCTTTATCCTGTTGTTGAAATCTTACATGCGTATACAATAATCTAGTGAGGTCACACCAAGATAAAGGTGCAACATCTTAAAAGCACTTTCTCCAAAAACGGTGTGATTTATTTGAATAAAGTACAGAAGTTGGTCTCATCAAGGATGTATGTAGGTTCTGGATGGAGTCGTGGGTGGAATAATTGTCATATATGGATAAAACACTGTTGGAGGGCTTTAAAATAAAGTTTTAAAAACATTTTGCTTTTTTGTTTCTAAGTCTGTTATTTGTTTTATTTATATGCAACTTGTTATGCTACCACCTGGGCCTTGACTTCTATAACATTAAAAACATATTATTCCACTGATGTGCTCCTAGAGAATTTCTCCACTGCAACTCATCTCTGTTCGCAACATCCGCACCCTCTCACCCTCCTCTGTTCTGTCAACTGACTCTCTCACTCATGCATCCTAACTCTGCCACTGACACTCTCCTCTCTACTCTGTCTTCATTTCTTGATTATCTCTGTCCTCTTAAGACTCGAAAGGTCTGCAAGTCCTCTCCGGCTCCGTGGTTGTCCGACTCGGTGCGTGCTGAGAGAGCCACTATGCGAGCATCGGTAAGGAAATGGCGAAAATCCAAACACGCTGACGACCTGCTCGCCTATCAATCTCTCCTCCTTCTCTGCTTCTATCTCTGCAGCCAAAAGCTTGTTCTACCAATCCAGAATCGAATCCTCTTTTTCTAACCCCAAAAAACTCTTCTCTATTATTTCCAACCTGCTTGACCCCCCATGTCCCCCTCCTCCCTCCACCCTCCTACCAAGCCACTTTGTTGACTACTTTACAAAAAAGATAGACGACATACGCTCCTCATTTACTAATCCATCTTCTATAACTACACCTCCATTAACTTCTTCTTCCCCTTCACTTTCCTCTTTCACCCCCCTGTCTCCCAGTCAAGTTCTTACCTTGGTAACCTTTGCCCGCCCAACCACCTCCCCCTTTGACCCCATCCCTTCTCACATTCTCCAGTCCATTGCTCCCAAACTTCTTCCCTTTCTCACCCATCTTATAAACACCTCCCTCTCAACCGGCTGTTTCCCTAACTCTCTGAAGGAGGCAAGAGTCAACCCTCTCCTGAAGAAACCCACTCTCGACCCGTCTGTAGTCAATAACTACAGACCTGTCTCTCTCCTTCCCTTCCTTTCCAAAACTCTAGAGCGAGCTATCTTTAACCAAGTCTCCTCCTTTCTCCACCATAACAACCTTCTTGACCCTCACCAATTTGGATTCAAGGCAGGCCACTCAACATAGACTGCCCTCCTTGCTGTGACTGAGCAGATTCACACTGCTAGAGCAGCCTCTCTCTCCTCTGTCCTTATCCTTCTAGACCTTTCTGCTGCCTTTGACACAGTGAACCACCAGATCCTTATTTCCTCCCTCCAGGACCTGGGTATCTCAGGCACTGCGCTCTCCCTTTTCTCATACCTCAACGACCGCACTTACCGGGTAACCTGGAGAGGATCTGTGTCTGAGCCTTGCCCTCTCACTACTGGGGTCTCTCAGGGCTCAGTCCTGGGTCCTCTCCTCTTCTCTCTGTACACCAACTCCCTCGGCTCTGTAATTCGCTCGCATGGCTTCTCCTACGATAGCTACGCTGATGACACCCAACCGATCCTCTCGTTTCCCCAATCTGAAACGCAGGAAGCAGCACGAATCTCTGCCTGTCTGACCGACATCTCTCAGTGGATGTCCGCACACCACCTGAAAATTAACCCTGACAAGACTGAACTACTTTTACTTCAAGGAAAAGGCTCTCACACCCACGACCTGACTATTACCTTCAACAACTCTGTGTTGGCCCCGACTCCGACTGCCAGGAAGCTTGGTGAGACACTTGACAGTCAACTCTCCCTGACTGACAACATTACCACAACAACACACTCCTGTAGGTACATGCTGTACAACATCAGGAGAATACGACCCCTTCTCACTCAGAAGGCGGCACAGGTCCTGGTCCAGGCTCTGGTCATCTCGCATCTAGACTACTGTAACTCCCTCCTTCAGGTCTACCTGCTAATGCCATTCGACCTCTACAGCTCATCCAGAATGCAGCAGATCGACTGATCTTTAACCTCACGAAATGTACCCACACTACTCCGCTCCTCTGACTTTCACTGGTTACCGGTGGCCGCTCGCATCTGCTTCAAAACATTGGTACTTGCGTACCGTGCTGCGAACAGATCGGGTCCGGTCTACATCCAGGACATGGTCAAACCGTACACCCCAGCTCATTCACTTCGCTCGGCTTCTGCCAATCGGCTTGTAGCTCCGTCACTGCGAGCTAAACACTCGCAGTAGCACTTTAGCAGCACTTAAATGGCTCTTACTGATAGCACTTTGTAATTTAACTTTATTGAAGAAATTGTACTTTCTCGATTCTTGTTGTTCTGAGTTTGTACTCATGGTTGAATGCACTTATTGCATCTGTCCATCCGGGGAGAGGGATCCTCCTCTGTTGCTCTCCTGAATGTTTCTTCCCTTTTTTCCCTGTGAAAGGTTATTTTTGGGGAGTTTTTCCTGATCCGATGTGAGGTCCTGGGACAGGGATGTCGTATGTGTACAGATTGTAAAGCCCTCTGAGGCAAATTTGTAATTTCTGATATTGGGCTATACAAAATAAACTGAATTGAATTGAATTGAAAACTTATTGTAAGTCGCTTTGGATAAAAGCGTCAGCTAAATTACATGTAATGTAATCTCTGCCTGCCTGTTGCAAAGCATCAGGTTGACCAAAGAGCTTCTTCACAGAAAAAGTTGATGAATCCTTTTAAATTGACTGAGTTGAGGTTTTAGTGTTGCAAGTTTCACACACACATGCACACACACACACACACAGACCTGGAGCTTAACAGGTCATGAACCAGACTGTATGTTGTGCTTCAGCAAAGGAGTACCATTTAATCTCATCTTTTTTTATCTGTCAAAAAAGAAAAACACACACACACACACAGCATATAATTCCAGTATTAGACAGAGTGGGGAAGGTACTTAACACTGAAAAGACTGAAATCACTTCCCAAGGGAGCTTTTATACAATGTGGATGAATGAGCGTATGTGCGTGTGTGTGTGTGTGTGTGTGTGTGTGCGTGTGTTGAGAGGTAGATAGGAGCCATTGTATCAATGGCCTAGCTTTCTGATTTCTGTGTGTGACTTAAGCCGAAGGAAGTGCGTTAGTCGCTGTGCAGCAGCGGCGACTCGGACCCCCCTGCGTTGATTTAATGTTAAGAATTGGCTGCTGCTGTATTGAATCAGACTTGGGCCCATATTGTTCGGCTGCAGGGGATTACACATTTAGCAGCTAGTGATCTGGCTTCAGTTATAACACCACTCGTCGAGAGAAGCAACTCTTATCAGCCAGTGGGAGCCCAGTCTCTGCCACATTCACAACTCTCCAATACACTTTAATTGAATTTCTTTTTAGAGACAGAGAGGCTCAGACGGATCATGGCATTCAATTTACCACCTCCCCTGTCAACGTTTAGATCCCTCACCTCTTCTCCTCCTCCAGAAAAAGGGAGGCACCTACACGCTACAAAAGGAAACTTGCAAATACCATATTTATCTCTGTTCCCTCTCTCTCCCGTTCTCTTCCGCCGCTCTCCTATCCATGTCAGTTATTATATCACTTCAATGAATACTTGCCAGGAAATGGGCTTATCTCAGTGGCAAAATATCTATTTCTTTCAGGCGTTGATTTAGTGTGTTTAAAGCCCACAGCGAGGACAGACAGACTGTCAGCTCGGCACAGCAGTAAAGCAACGATGCTATCTGTTGGGAGCTGAAATACTGATGAATGAAGAGACAGAGGAGGGAGGGGGGGAGAGGAGGCACCAGGGGAAGAGGAATGGGAGAGGATGAGGGTGGAAAAGAGAAGAGATGAATACAAGCAGGTGTAAGGGAGGAGAAAAAGGAGGAAGATGAATGGAATTATGAAGAGGAATAATTACGGTGAAAAAAAATTAAGAAGAGTAGAGATGAAGAGCAGCAGTAAGCTATGAGTTAGGAGTCGTCTCTGCATCAAGCTGTACCTCTGCTTTTCATATTGTATTGTATTGTATTGTCTCATATTCTTGTTCTGTAATGATGAAGGCATTGCAGGACAGGGATAGGCTTAAACTGAGCGAATGCACACAAGTGTCTTTTGGACACATTTTTGTGTGTGTGCTCTTTTATTGTACAGTTTAACGTATGTGTCCACTGGAAAGCAATGTCACGGTTAGCAAACTACGATACAAAGAAAAATACATGTGTGACAAAAACATGAACGAATTTGGATTCATCAAAATCAGTGATGTATGGGTAACAACACTTACTTCCTTAAAGAGGAATTTTCTCTTAGACTGCTGGCAGCGCTATGCTGTCCAGAGTCTTAGAGAAAAAGTCCCTGCGGTCACTGACACTGTTTATTGCTGACCTTTGGATGGCTACAGACAGATTTTTAGCAATCTTTGCTACCGAGCCAATGTTGTCTGATACAACGGTTGGTATGATATCTTAAACAAATTGCGTTTTCTTATCAAGGTCCATGCAGACAAGTGATCAGTGCACCTGCGTAAACCCCTGCATTGTTTAGGCAACCAAACTACTTGGTTAGGTTTAAGAGAAGAATGTGGTTCAGGTTTAAATGGCTACAGAGAGGTTACGTGAACACTTCTTGAGCTTATTACAACCCATAATTACATTTATTGTTAAGGGGCAAACTCTAGAGGCCTTGGTAATTATTAGGAGCAAGGGGAGGAAGTCAGGTAACGTAGTTTAAAGAGTGACAAATAAACACAGGACTTTCATCCAGGAGATGCTGTTTATGTCCCGTCTGAAATAAAAAATGAAACTTGACTTATTTATTGTTTGTAACATACTCAATTTACGTACGATCCCCAAAGCTGTTAAAATAAGACAACAATTATATTTGAAGATTGCGATTGTGGATTGCATCTAAGAAGCAAACTAACATGACGTCATGCATTTTGGCCATTGTTATCTTGGGTTTTGGCTGTCGCCATCTTGTTTTTTTGCGACCAGAAGAGAGTGGACCTGAACGCTTTTTTTAGATGACTGAAATGTTACAATTAACTATCATGAACTGAAAACATTGAAAGGGTTAAAGTTCTAAGATGCAAACACCGACAACTCCCAATCACGAGCTAGCCCCACCTAAGCATACTGTGGTTTATTGCCTATTTTACATTGACGTACACACACACACACAACACACACACACACACACACACACACACACACACACACACACACACACACACACACACACACACACACACACACACACACACACACACAGGCACATATCTGTTGTCTGTGGAGAGGGTTATGGACTGTAGCAGCTATTTTTCTTTTGCACTGACTGGCCGAGTGACCCTGAGACACACACTCACACAAACACGTAAATACACAACACACATATACACACACATGTATGCAGCCATCTCATCTGGGCAGCATAATTCCATTTGTCTGGTCCAGCAAGCAGTTGGCTAACTCCATGAATTATTACATTCCCGAAAGGCATCTGGGGTGCCGCAGCACTAGGGGCCTGTCTGTGTGTCTGCATGTGTGTGTGTGTGTGTGTGTGTGTGTGTGTGTGTGTGTGTGTGTGTGTGTGGCCTCCATCTACCATTTAAGTTACCATGAAAGATGAAAGTCACACACTCCCGAACCCACCCTGCATACACACACACACACACTCTTCCTCTTTCCCTTATCAGTGTGTGTGTATCTTCTATCTTCAAATAGTGTTTTGTCTCTTTTCTTTGTCCTATCATGCTGCTACAAATGGAAAAACGGCATCTCATTCCTCTCTCTGGTTTTTTTTAGCAGCTCGTATTTTCAGTTTGGGTCGTGTGTATGTGTCGTAGTTGCGGGTGGCACGGTAACAGTGGCAGACAGATGGCTACAGTCTCTCTCTCTCTCTCTCTCTCTGACCATGTTGAACATTGCTTTAGAAAGACCATCAGAGCAAAAAATGGATTTCATTTCAGCCTATATTACAGGATTTAAAGTACAGCAGGCCTTCTATAATCTGAAAGCTCTTTGTATTATTCTGCACTGATTGTTTTTTTTCTTTCTTTTTTTACTGAAGTGAAACGGAGGATAGGAGGACTGATTTACAGAAGGAGTTTTGTGAGAAGTGTGAAGCTGCTTAGGGGAAAGAAAGTTTTCTAACGAAGTGAAGTGACTGTAGACAGTTGTTTGACAGTGAGGACCTATAGAGATATAGTGGTTCTTCAGTCCATTGGGCTTGAATTCAGACTGTACTGTAGATTTATTGATCAAATGAAACATTTACAGTGCGTGTGTGTGTGTGTGTGTCAGCCAATGTAGTCACCATGGAGCCCTTACTCCAAGAATTGAATTCCCTTAAATTCTTCATTATTAATACAATATTAGTCACGAACGTTGTTGAAGGGACTGTCATTTCACCCTCGAGGCCAATCTGTGATCCTTTTGTCTCAAGGGAGGAAATTTAAAAAGAGAAAAATAATGCAGCTCCGGAGGCTGTAATGGAATATGACAAGAAGTTGTGCACTGGGTTACTTTTGAAATGAATACAAAGTAAATAATAGTATTGAAGTCTACTTTTAAATTAACATGCTTGCATGTGGCTCTCCACTGTTTTAACATGGGGAATAGGAAAAAAAAGAGTTTCATGCCACATCAATTGGAAGCCCAAAAGCCAGCATTAGCATATTATAACATTATCAAATATTCATATTCATAGTTTTGATATGCACTAGAAAATGCTGCAAGGTTGATGCGAGCCATGAGAGTGAACCAAAAAAGTAAAGTTGTGGGCTGTGAAATCTAAACAATGAAAGGGAAAAGGGAAAATACAAAGCTGGAAACATACAAAAATATTGTTTAGTGCATCTTTAAGAGAAGGAACTACATAATCATCGTATTGGAATGGCCAATTCTAATCGCATTATTACAAAAGGATTTCAATATCAAGACAATGTTTTTTGCTATAAAAAGTCATACATAACTGTTTTACCCATTTTATTCACACTTTTTTCTCAATATTCTCGTAATAATTTGAATGTTATGTCAAAGTTGGAAAACGGTACGTTATTGTGTTATTTTGCATTGATCAATACAAGAATATCTTTCAAAACAGCCATGGAGGCCGTGACTGGATCAAATAACATTTCTATTTTTAAAGGAAAATTGTAGCCTTGTATGTTGGTTTAACTCTTTTCCAGTCTGTACAGTGGCAGTGTGTCTGATTTCCTACCAGTTTATTATCACTGATCACACATTGTATAATAGGCATTCTGAGGGTGCTACTAGGGGGAGTGTGTGTGTGTGTGTGTGGGGAGGGGGGTCTACAGTCGGTACTGCACACATTCTTCATAGACAGTTATCTTAAATTGGATCTGTTGGTGGTTTCTTTAATTATGCTGTGATCCATGGGAGAACTGCATGGAGGTGAGGAGGTCAGAGAGGAGCAGGAGGAGGAAGGGGATATGATGCAGTTTAATTGATTTAATATATTTTAGAATTGATCAATATACGTAATACTGATGATCTATTGGAAGATGTAAACCTTTATTGAGGCTATTCTCAAATTCAAACTAAAAAAAAAAAGATTCTCCGCTGAAATATTTGTGATTTAATTCAGTTCCATTGTTTAAAAATATTGGTTGCAAGAAAGTGAATACATTAACATACTGAATCATTTACAAATCAAGTACTACCGATCAACTACTACTATAAGAAACATTTGGGTGCCGCCTCTGAAAAAACGTAGTTATTTTCATCCTATAATGTAACACCATAGTTGCCTTAAGGTGCATGATAGTTTATCAAGTGATGCCTAAGTCAATAACCAACCAGGACAGTACTAAAGTCATATTGGAAGGTTCTGATGCAGACTAGGAGACCTAAAGAGCGACTATGGGTCAGTGGTGAGCGGGGTCGTCCTTCATTCATTCGGGTGAAAATTACAAATGACCTCCTAATTGCATCAGATAAAGGACTCATCTCTGTACTTGTTTTGTTAGACCTTAGTGCTGATAAAGTACTCATCTCCGTACTGGTATTATTAGACCTTAGTGCTGCGTTCAACACCATTGATCATGACATCCTATTACAGAGACTGGATCAGTCGATTGGCATTTCAGGTACCGCACTAAGTTGGTTTAAATCCTATTTATCAGATCGATCTCAATTTGTATTTGTTAACGATGAAGCCTCAATGACCACCAACGTTAATCACGGAGTTCCACAAGGTTCTGTGCTTGGACCAATTTTACTTACCTTTATACATGCTTCCTTTGGGCAACATTATCAGGAAACACTCCATAAACTTTGATTGTTATGCAGATGATACTCAATTATATCTATCGATCAAACCAGAGGAGACCAACCAGCTCGCTAAAATTCAAGCATGTCTTAAAGACATAAAAACATGGATGACCTGCAACTTCCTGATGTTAATCTCAGACAAAACTAAAGTTATTTTACTCGGCCCTGAACACCTCAGAGATCAATTATCTGGTGATGTGGTTTCTGTAGGTGGCATTGCCCTGGCACTGCAAAGACACTGTAAAGAATCTCGACGTTATCTTTGACCGGGACTTGTCCTTTAACTCCCGCATTAAGCTAATCTTAATCCCTGGCTCCACTAGCCCATGTCAATGTGTCCTTGGGCCCTTGGGCAAAACACTTAACCCCAAATTGCTCATGTAGCTGTGCCTACGGTATATGAATGAGTGTATGAATGTGTGTGTGAATGCTAGCTTGTGCAGGTGGAAACATAGCTCCTCCCATCAGTGGGTGAATGATGACATGAAAGCGTCGTAAGACTAGAAAAGTGCTCATATTTTCTTTTTGAAAATGGTCCATTATTGAGCGAGAGGGCTACAGCCCGCAGTATCACGGATCGAAGACCAGGGACCCAAGCACAATGGACAAAACAGAGTAAGCAAATAATAATACTTTACTGGAGTAACGGCAGGAACAGAACAGACAGGCAGAAACAGGGACACAGACTATGGAACCCTGGAGAACTTGGTCTCAAAACACAAGACCATCTGGCAGAGGACAAGTGCAAGTGAGGGAACCTAAGTAGTGAGTGACTAACGAGGGAATGGGTTGCAGGTGAGATGGGCGTGAGAACCAGGTGAAGGGAATGAAGGATGATCAGGTGTGAATGACCGGGTCTGAAATGACAAGAGAGTTAATAGACAAACAGATATAATGAAAACAACTATTAACAGAAAGGTGTGGAGCTGAACTGTTACACGCAGCCGCGAACTGGCTGCACTGTAATGCTATCGCGCAATGTCACACTGCCACTGAAAGGCTCAGATTTGTATTATTATGTCGGTCATCATGATGGAAAGGACCTTACATAAAAATGTAACGTTTTTCCTTACCTCTGACTTTTTTTCACAAGTCTTGCTCAAAGAGAAGTCTTATTCTAGAAATCACTCATCACGAAAAATTGGTTAAATATTCAGCAATGACATTGACCATATACTACAATTGTTCTACTCTAACACATCCAATTCTTCCACGCACTCCTCTCTCCAACTCTAACTCACGTTTCCACCTTTGTATTCCGGCAACATCACCTCTCACCAGATTTGCCCAGAGGCGATACATTGGTTTAACATTGTCCCTCAATAGTGCACCAGTTTTAAATATTGTTGTCCCCACAAGTCACTTCGAGGCAAAAACCTGGGTAAATAGGGTCCAGATGGAAACTACCTAAGTTACCCTTTAAGCTGCCATCACAACATCAGTCAACAAGTGTTACCTAAGCCCACAACAAGGCTACCGGAGCCACCCAGAATGGTACTGAAGTCAAAAAGGGTTATCAAAGCCCCACCAAGGAAGGTTCTGAAGCCGACTAGAACAGTTGCAATGTAGAGTCATAGTTTAAAGCATAGGGCCACTGACCAAGCTGACATGTTGGAAGCAATTGAAGCCTTATACAACTGACAGGGGGGGTCTAAAATCTAAGTGTGTGTAAACAACTCAAAAGCACCAAAATATCCTTATAAATAATTCATTACTTGGAATAGATGTCTGCATTCGCAAATTTGAAATTGTAATAGTTGGAGTCTAAATGTTGCTCATTATGCTTAATAATGTATTTTCTATGATCAAACACTACAGAGCATATCAGGCCTTTAAAGTGTCTGTATGGAGCATTAACTCATTAAGTGAACTTAATAAGTCTACCTAAGGACTGTGTTAATGGGCAAATCTAATGACTGAGAGTGAAAGATGGAGACAGACGGAGAAATATAGGAGGTCGATGAAAAAGGCGGAGTCAGAGAATGGAAAGCGGCTCATGATAACGATCGTTAAATGTTCATACCATTAGATGGTGGTGGACCACTTTGATCATACACAAGATCTTATTAACTGGTGTGGACACAATTAAGATTACAATTGAAAATACTATGAGATGAAGAGGCCTGTTTAAGTTAAAGCTGGGAGCATTTAGCTGATAAGAGTTATAATAATAATAATAATAATAATACATTGAATTTATATAGCGCTTTTCAAAACACACAAAGACGCTTTACATAAGGCATAGACATACAGAACAAAACTAAATAGAAAGACAAAGAGCAAACAAACAAACAAACATAACATTTCAGGTAAAAAAATAAAAAATTGAGAAGCTCAGAGGAATGAGTCATATAGTGAAGGGTAAAGTGCAGGGCTTAGCAGGTGAAGGTGAGTTTGAAGAGGTGGGTTTTGAGGGCTTGTTTGAATGATGATAGGGTGGGAGCATGACATGGGGAGGGCGTTCCAGGGGGGGGTGCAGCAGCTGAGAAGGCCCTGTGACCCCAGGTCCGGCGCTTGGTCCTGATGGTCTTCAGAGTGTTTGCACCGGCGGACCTGAGGCAACGGGTTGGGGCTTAGAGGGGGAGGAGGTCTGAAAGGTAGGGAGGGGCCATGTTGTTTAGGACTTTGTAGGTGGTGAGTAGTATTTTAAAGTCAATCCTGTGTTCATAGCGGATGGTAGAGGTAAACAGTCGAGCAGCAGAGTTCTGAACATACTGAAGTTTGTTGAGAATTTTGTTGGGAGAGCCGAAGAGGATGCTGTTGCAGTAGTCAAGTCTGGAGTTTATGAATAAGAATTTCAGTGGTGGCGTGCAATGTTTCTGAGATGAAAGAAGACAGTTTTGGTGATGTGGTTGGTGTGGGGTAGGAAATAGAGGGTGGGGTCAAGGATGATACAGAGGTTGCGGACCTGGGTGGAGGGTGTGACGATGGAGCCATCAATATCGAGAGAGAAGGTCTGGGCTGAGCGGGTAAGGGAGTTAGGGCCAATGATGAGTATTTCAGATATATTGCAGTTGAGTTTCAGAAAGTTCTGTTGCATCCATAATTTTATATCAGTGAGACAGGTAGTGAGAGTGGAGTGGGTGACTGAGGTGATGTTCTTGGAGGAGAAGTAAAGTTGGGTGTCGTCACAGTAGCAGTGGAAGTCAAGACCATGACTACGGATGATTTGTCCAAGGGGAAGGATGTAAATGATGAAGAGGAGGGGACCAAGCACAGAACCTTGGGGGACACCGTGGGTGACTGGGGAGGTTGAGGATGTACAGTTGTTTATGGCAATAAATTGATGTTGGTCTGAAAGATATGAGGTGAACCAGGAAAGGGCAGTGCCAGTTATGCCAAGGGAGTACTGGGGACGTGAGAGAAGAATGGAGTGGTTGATAGTGTCGAAGGCACTGAGGTCAAGGAGGATGAGGATGGTGAGGAAGCCAGAATCATTTGTGATTTTCAGTAGGGGCGGTTTCTGTGCTGTGTTTTGAACTGAAGCCGGATTGGAAGGGTTCGTAGAGATTATATAGATTATATTATAGAGTAGAGGGGGAGGGGGGCAGCCAGCTGGGGTTGTGAATTGTGATAATTTTGTCTTTGAAAAAGGATATAAATGAGTTGCATTTACTGGTGGTGAAGGAGGTGGACATGTGTCCATGGGCTTGAGGAGTTTGTTGATGGTGGAGAAAATCGTCTTGGGGTTGCTGGAGCCAGATTGGATGATGGAGGAGTAGTGAGAGGAGCGAGCGGTGTTGAGGGCATGTTTATAATGTTGTTGATAGAGTGTGAAGGCATCAAGGTGAACAGTGAGTCCAGTTTTATTTGCAAGACGTTCCAGTTGACGGCCCTGCACTTTGAGGTGGCGAAGTTGGTATGTGTACCAGGGGGCAGAGTGGGTGAAGGAGACGAGTTTGGATTTTCTGGGGGCGACGACATCAAGACAGGAGGAGAGTGCATCATTATAGTAATTGACCAGGGGATGGACTTGATGTTTTCCGGAATGTTATGGTGCGACTCTGCTTAACATGGGGGTCAGAGATGGTGAGGTCAATGCTGGTTAGATTACTGATTGTACCGCGGGAGGTGCAGACCAGGTCAACTGGAACCAGCTTCCACTTTCAGTCCCGGGGGCAGACACAGTCACCTTATTTAAGAATAGACTTAAGACTTTCCTGTTTGATAGTGCTTATAGTTAGGGCTGAATCAGGATTTCCCTGGTCGAGCCACTAGATATGCTGCTATAGGCTTATAGGCTGCTGGGGGATGTTTTAGGATACACTGAGCACCTATCTCCTCTTCTCTCTCTACTTATGGATACATTTACATCTCTCCATTGCACTTTATTAACTCTGCTTCCTCCCCGGAGTCTTTGTGACTTCACGTCTCATAGGGTCCATTGGACCTGGCGGTGTCTGATGCCTGGTGAGCCGGCCTCCCTCGTTGGCCCTGCTGATGCCCCCCCCCCCCCCCCTCCTTCTCTTCTGTTTCATGGATTGGAGTTCCATTCATACATTGTCATATTAATGTAATGTGTTTATGTAACTCTGTAATGCTGTTCAATGCTGTAATGGAGGTCCATTCATACATTGTTATATTCATTGAATGTGTTCGGAGAGAGGGATCCTCCTCTGTTGCTCTCCTGAAGGTTCCTTCCCTTTTTTCCCTTTGAAAGGGTTTTTTCTATTTATTGGAAGTTTTTCCTGATCCGATGTGAGGTCCTGGGACAGGGATGTCGTATGTGTACAGATTGTAAAGCCCTCTGAGGCAAATTTGTAATTTGTGATATTGGGCTATACAAAATAAACTGAATTGAATTGAAGTGTGTATCCTTTTTTATGGGTGGGAAAGTCGACATGATATTGAAGTAGTCAAAGATGTCCAAGAGTTCTGTAGAGGTTGTGGAGTCAGATGAGTCGACGTGTATAGAGTAGCACAATGGATGGAGAGATGGCACAGAGTTGTGTGAGAAATTCAGACAGATCAGAGGGGAAAGCAGAGTTAGGTTTTGGGGGATGTTAAATGACTGCATTAACCAGGGGTTTGGGACCAGACAGTTTAAAGACAAGGTGTTCAAATGAGGAGGGAGTCGGGATGGTAAATGTACCTACAGTGATGTTTTTGCAAAAAATAGTGGCTATTCCACCGCCACTGAGGCATAGCTTGTCCATGTATGAATATCCAGGGTGTGTGGTTTGGTTAAGTATTCTTGTTGGTTTTGGTTATACAGAGAAAGTCCAAATTATTGTCAGTTATTACTTTTATCCAAAGCAACTTACAATCATGTTACATTCATACACCGTAGACACAGGTAGAGGGAGCAATTCAGGGTTAAGTGTCTTGCTCAAGGACACATCGACTAGGGAGGGGATTGAACGGTCAAGCCCCTGATTGAAAGACGGACCTACTAACCACTGACCCACAGTCCCCAGTTACGAATTCATTGAGTAAGAGGCCCTTGTTGTTTAGGGATCGGGTGATAAACAGAGCAATTTTGAGATGTGGGTGATTTTGGACAGGCTGGTTGCTTTATTAAGGGGGCGGAGTCAGGCAATTCGCTCGTGGAGATTGTTGTTGTGATGACGTTATGATGACAGCGGAGTTGGAGAAGTGACAGGCACGTCAGGATAATCACAGGTAATTGCAGTTCAGTGAAAAAGTGGTGATGGATGAGGCGAAGAAATGGAGGAGGCAGTGCAGTCAACTGCTGACGTTAGCTACACGCTAGGCGGCAAGCTAACAGCTAGCTGAAGAAGCAGCAGTCCGACCGACCACCAGGACAGCTGAGAGGCGACCAGGCAACCCCCCTCAGAGCAGCAGCATGGAGCATGGACAGGAGTATCCAGCAGGGAGTCGGCTGGCTCGTTGGTGGCCGCCGGCTAGCAAGAGACTGCCGGCTAGCCAGCTAACGTTAGTTGTCCAGGGAGTAGACGGTAGTGGGTTGAGAGCAGTTGCAACGGTAAGCAAAAAAATAAATAATAACGAAGCATTTGCAGATTGATTAAAACATTAAAACAGAGAGAATGGCTAATGAACTTAAGTACTCTCTTAAATAAAATAAAATAAATAATTTAAATGAATGTTAAATTGTAAATAAGATAGAATAAAACTAAAAAAACTGAGCGGCATTAAGATCGCCAGCGTCCCCGTTGCCATGGTTCAACGGTTGGTTCATTAAGAGTTAATGATGTGCTGAAGTTTAGGACAATGCTCACATCATCTGTTGGGAACAGTATTAATGAAGCTTTTCTATGTCCATCAGTGGGGAATTACTTTAGGCTTAGAACATAAAACAAGCCATCCATATCATATCCACTAACAACCTTTAAAAGTTAGAGGATGGCTATTTTCTTAAACTTTGTGACTTCTCACCTCATAGGGTCCATTGGACCTGGCTGTGTCTGAAGCTGGTCCTGGGTCCTGACTCCTTGCCCCTGCTTCCTGCATCCAGCCCCTGGCCTGGACCTGGCCTCCTTCCCAATGGCCCTACCTCCTTCTCTGTGCCTTCTGCCTCAAAGGCCTGGGCTTATTGGTCCGGCCTCTTTCGCGATGCCTCATGCCTTGTGGGCCGGCCTCCTGCCTCCATGGTCCTGCCTCCTGCCATGACCCTGCTGATGTCCCCCTCTCTCCTCTCTTCCTCCTTCTGTTTCATGGATTGTGGAAATCTGGATCTTGGTCCATGCCTACTCATTATTCATACTTTCTGTCATAATTTTGGTCGGCTGTAGCTCAGTGGGGAGGGTGGTCGTCCCGTAGCCACAAATGTCCTTGAGCAAGACACTGAACCCCCAGTTGCTCCCCGGGTGCTTCACTGCAGCCCACTGCTCATTAATAACTAAGGATCGTTCAAATGCAGAGAAGAATTTCCCCACAGGGATCAATAAAGGATATATTATTATTATTATCATTATTATCATATTTATTAAATGTGTTATAACTCTGTAACACTGTTCATTCTATACACATGACATCTATTGCTTCTGTCCATTAACAGAGAGGGATCCGCCTCTGTTGCTCTCCTGAAGGTTTCTTCCCTTTTTTCCCTGTGAAAGATTTTTTGGGGGGAGTTTTTCCTGATCCGATGTGAGGTTCTGGGACCTCACATGTATGTGTACAGATTGTAAAGTCCTCTGAGGCAAATTTGTAATTTAATATTTTGGGCAAAATAAACTGAATTGAATTGAATATGATTAAAGTGTGTCTCATGGTAAGACATCTGATTATAGTTTCTATGAGCAGATTAAACAGGACACAATCTCTCTAGCATAGAAGCTAAATGTCTCATGAAGTGCCTTCAGGTGGGAGTGGTGACAGCAGCGTGAAAAACAACGGTTTGGAAGAAATGTGATTTCAAGAGGGGGTCACGGATAAGAGGTTTACATGGCTATCCTGTCTACCTGAATGTAAAAAAATGAAATACAGGTTCCAGAGCTGTCTGCTTTAAAGTAATGGTCTAACATTTTGGGAAATATGCTTTTAGCTGTCTTTTGTGAATTTTAGAGTGAGCTTATATCAATATCAAATGAAGCCAGAGTCAGGATGTGGTTAGCCAAGCTTAATCTCTCCACAGGAAAACATGTTGAAAAAAATAGACCATCCTATGTAATTGTAAATAGGGAGTTAGATGCTAGAACTACTTTTTCACAAACAACAGTAAACTCAGCGGCTCAGGAGATTGGTCTTTTAGTAATCAAAAGATCGGTGGCTGAGTGGAGAGCAGGGTCGTCCTTCAATCAGAGGATCGGTAGTTTGACCCCCGGCTCTGCTAGTCCATGTCGATGTATCCTTGAGCAAAACACTTTTCCCCAAATTGCTCCTGCAGCTCTGTTTGAATGTTAGAGTCCTGATGTGCAGGTGGCACCTTGCATGATAGCCATCAGTGTATGAATGGGTGTGAATGGGTGAATGATGACATGTAGTGTTAAAGCTGAGTAGTGTTAAAGACTAGAAAAGTGCTATAAATGTACAGTCCATTTACCATTTATATGCCATTGGTGCTGTTCAGTGATTATGAGTTGCAGCCAAACCTTCCCCAAAACCCACAAATTATTGTTCTTACATGTTAGGTTTTCTTGAGATTAAAATTGACGTCAGGAATATTTTTAGAAACCAGCAAAGTATGCTATTTTATCAGCATCCAACCCAAAAAATCCAGCCCAGTGTTGCCATATCTCTTACATCTATCTAACAGTAATAGCTCCAAACATTGCTAAATATAGTTTGCAAGTGGCAAAGTTGAGCAACGCTGACAGCCCATCATTTCAGGCCTTCCTCCACGCCAACCCCCCCCCCCCCCCCCCCAAAACTCATTAACATTAATCATCAATTATTATCAATGTAAATGATTTACTGGCTATTGTTAGTACTTACAGGTTTATGATCTCGGTGTGTCCAACCACAAGGTGCTCTCAATGGCTTTGATTTTTATGCTGCCAACTATTAGACCAAATGTCTTTCCGGAACTAGAAAAGCATTGACTCAGCCACTATGACCATAGTCACCATCCAGCTCATCACCTGCCCAGCCTCTGCGTCAATGGATTAGTGGAACTCTATAATATATCCATGAGCAGTGTTTTTGAACTCCATGCCCCTGTCAAGTCACGCTCCGCTCCCTGGTACATGAGCCGAGGAAAATTAAAACAGCTGGGCATGTCCTGGAACGGTGCTGCAGACACCCCTGGCTCACTGTCCATAAACTGGCATTCCGTGAAGATCAAAGGGCCTACTCCAACTCCCATGAAGATACTCACAGTTCTATTCCAGCTTAATCAATAAAAACTCTAAGCAACTTTTTTCCACCATAAATCATCTCCTGAAGCCACAACCATCCTCCTCAACTGAGGATACAGAGGACCAATGCAACAGCTTCATTGACTTTTTCAGATGCAATTTCAACAACATTCACTCTCTGGTGCCCAGCTCTCCATCTCTGCTTCCCTCTGACCTCAACACCTTATCTGTGAGTGTGCTGTCTCCTCTACATCTCGCTGAGGTTCAGGAGAGCCATGTTGAGGAAATCCTCAGAAAAATGAAATCTGCTCAAGTCACATATCACCACTCTCAGTCCTCTCATTACCAAAGTTGTTAACCTTTCCCTTCAGTCTGGCTGTGTCCCACCTACTGTCTAGGTTGCTGTCATCCGTCCCCTTCTCAAGAAGCCCACCCTGGACCTGGAGGTTCTAGTCCTATCTCCAACCTTGCCTTTCTGTCCAAGATGTAAGAGAAAGTAGCTGCTTCTCAACTTCAGGACCACCTCTAACACAACAACTTGTTTGAAAAATGTCAGTCAGGATTTTGTTCAGCCCACAGCACTGAAACAGCTTTGCTCAGGGTGACGAATGACCTGCTGATGGCAGCCGATGCAGGATCACCCTCACTCCTCATCCACCTGGACCTGACTGCTGCATTTGACACAGTGAATCACACTCTCCTCCTAGAGCACCTCCACACCACCATTGGACTATCAGACTCTGCACTCAAGTGGTTTCAGTCCTACCTTTCTGGCAGAACTGGATATGTGTCACTGGGAAGTCCAGACTGCTCCCTGTCTCCTGTGGTGTTCGCAAGGGTCGGTCCTCGGCCACATCCTCTTCATTATTTACAGTACATGCTCCCCCTCGGTCGTGTCATAAGCAAACATAGGATTTCCTTCCACTGTTATGCTGACGACACAGCTGACGAAACATCAAAACTGTCCCAAACCCCTCTGCAGCCATGTCACATCTCACCGCCTGTCTTGGCGTGGATGAGCAACAACTTTCTCCAGTTAAACATTAGCAAAACCGAAGCCCTCCTTGTTGGCACTGCAGGTTCAGGTTCTCCATAACTCATCTCACTGTTGATGGTTAAGTCATAACCCTCTCCTCCACAGTCACTAATCTGGGAGTTAGGTCTGACACTGACGTGACCTTTAATTGCCATATACATTTGAAAACCTCCTTTTATCATCTCAAAAACATTTCCAAACTCCGACCCACTTTAACCCTGTCAGATGAAGAGAAGCTCATCCATGCCTTTATCTCCTCTAGACTGGACTACTGTAATTCCCTCTTCACTGGGATCACTGGCAAGAAATTGCAATACATTCAAACAATGTGGGCTGCATAGATAACTGGAAGACTTTCTGGGGAACGCCTGATCTGATGACTCGAGACGGCATTCATCCCACTTTGGATGGAGCGAGTCTCATTTCTGCAAACATGGCCAAGTTGATTAACGGACATAATCCATGACCCAGGGTTCAGATCAGAAAGCTGAAGCAGAGTTGTAGTCTTCCACCCTTCTCTGCACTTCCATCCGAGCAGTTACCCACCCTTAACCTTAACTCTATAGAGACTGTGTCTGTCCCACGGACACTTAAATTAATTAAATCAAAAGTAACCAGAAGAGGAGTCATACAAAATAACCTCATAAAGGTTAACATCACTACTGCAACAGTGCAACAAAACAGGATAATTAAATGTGGACTCCTAAATATTAGATCTCTGTCATCTAAAGCTGTATTAGTAAATGATTTAATATCAGACAATCACATTGATTTATTGTGTCTTACTGAAACCTGGCTAAGCCATGAAGAATATGTCAGCCTAAATAAATCAACTCCTCCAAGTCATATTAATACTCACATTCCTCGAGGCACCGGCCGAGGAGGTGGAGTAGCAGCTATCTTTGACTCAAGCCTATTAATGAATCCTAAACCTAAACTAAACTACAACTCATTTGAAAGCCTTGTTCTTAGTCTTTCACATCCAACCTGGAAAACATTACAGCCAATTCTATTTGTTATACTGTACCGGCCACCACGTCTATATTCAGAATTTATATCTGAATTTTCAGAGTGTTTATCAAGTTGAGTCCTTAAAACTGATAAGGTTATTATTATAGGAGATTTTAATATTCATGTGGATATTGACAATGATTGCCTTAGTACTGCATTCATCTCATTGTTGGACTTGATTGGCTTCTGTCAGAGAGTACAGAAACCCACTCACTGCTTTGGCCACACCCTCCACCTTGTTCTTGCATATGGCATTGACATTGAGCATTTGGAGGTCTTCCCACAGAACCCTCTTCTGTCAGACCATTACCTCATGACTTTTGAGTTTATACTCCCGGAGTGTACACCGTTAGTCAAAAGTAGCTAAATTTAAAGAAGAGATTCCTTCTGCATTTGATTCAATACCACGTCTCAATGTGACGGAGGACTCCTGTGCTAACTTTAGTCCGTCCCAGATTGATCATATTGTCGATAGTGCTACAGGCTTACTGAGAATGACACTAGACTTGATAGCCCCACTGAAGAAAAAGACGGTGAGGCAAAGGAGGTTTGCTCCATGGTATAACCCTCAGACCCGCAAACATCACGAAAGCTTGAAAGCTTGAAAGCTTGAAAGCATATGGAGTCTTAAAACATATAAAAAGGCTCTCTGTAATGCCAGAGCAGCCTGTTACTCATCAGTAATAGAGAAAAATAAGAACAACCCCAGGTTTCTCTAGCACTGTAGCCAGGCTGAGAGAGAGTCACAGCTCTGTGGAGCCGTGTATTCCTATAGACCTCAGTAGTAATGACTTCATGACAAGGCCTTTCGCTTATGGAGCAGTCCCCCTGACCAGGTAAGGGCAACACAGACACTGGACTCTTTAAGACTGGCCTAAAAACCTTTTTATTCAGCAAGACAATTTTGACTTTGTGTTAAATCACTGTCAGCTAATTTCTTTTTTTATTATAGTTTGTTTTTAACTATTTACTGGCTCTGTGGCACTCTGAGATTATTTTGAATGAATAAATAATAATAAATAAAATGCATTATTATTATTATTACTGACAGCTGTTAAAATAGCAACTTTTGGGGGACTCTGGGAATGTCTAATGAATGCATAGGCAGGTAGGTAGCCTGTCCAATAATTATGTTCACGTTGAATGAAATGATTTGACAGGCTCATTTAAAAAATGTCAAAGCATTTGATTATTTTTTTGCTGCTATGATAAAATATTGAATTTGATTTAATTTTATATACATAAAAAGGTTTCTAAAATTCTCTACCGACCCTAGCTTTAAGTAAACAAGATGTGTGTTAATTATTGAGCTTGGTAGGCAATGGTAGGCAGACTTGCAAACTCTGGGCGATTACAGCACATGTCACATAACTACTACAACACACAGACATGAGTGAGATATAGATCTTCTCATTTCACTCTTTGAAAGCAAGTGAATATAGTGCCCAAACGGTTAAAATACCTTTAACACTCACACATTGGACATGCCAGTCACCAAGTAGAACATCTTTGTATTTCCAATCCAATCAGGCGTAAACCAAAGGCCAGTCAACAATAATTAATTAATTCACACATTCAGTCTACCTACTTTTCAACTACCTTACTATCTCATTTTCTGTCTCCTCTGTCCTTTCCTGCTCTCTCTTTCCATTACTCCCACTTTCATCACTATGTGGATATCTCCCTCTTCCTCTCGCTCCCCACCATACACCCATGTCCCTCTCCTTCCATCCCTCCACATTCCTACCCTCCTTCTTCCCTCGATCCCTTTTCTCTCTCAAAAATACTGTCCCTTTTTCCTTACATCATGTCTTTCTCCTCTTTCTAACTCCTTACGTCCCTCCATTTCTCACTCATTTCCCTTCTTTTTCCTCTACAACCCCTTATCTCAATTTCCTTTTGTCTCTCTTGTGTATTTTTTACATCATATCTCCCCTCTCCCTTTGTCCCCCTAACCTTCATGCCCCCTTCCCACCTTCACTCATCTCTTCCTCTCTGCTTTTATGTTTCCTCTACATCTCCCTCTTTTCCCTTCTTTCAACCTCCCTCTCCTCCATATCCCCACAACCCTCCATCCATGTCCATCTTTCCTTCTCAATATCTCTCATTTCAACTCCTTTCTTTTTCTCTATCTATCCCTCCCTCTTACCTCTCTTTCTCCCCCTCTGTCCTCCCTCTCTCCCCTGTTTCCCTAATCTTGCCTTCTTTCCTTCCCATGTCACTGTCCCTCTCTTTATCTCTTTTTACCCTTCTTACCCTCCCCATCCCTCTCCCTCTCCCCCGTCCTAATAGTGCGGTGACAGCGGCAGTGTTTCTAATCAGAGGTGAGGAGAGCGAATGAGCAGCCGTCCGATCCTCTCTGCTCTCTCATCAATCGGCTCTAACTGAATGGGAGCAAATCTCAGCCGGGACAAAATTAATATGTAGCAGATCTGCGGTGCACTTGCCTACCCTGGAATTGGAAATGGCTTCTGTGCTGCCTGACCCGTATCTGTCCACATGTCTTTGTGTGTGTGTGTGTGTGTGTGTGTGTGTGTGTGTGTGTGTGTGTGTGTGTGTGGGGGGGTTGTGGC
>NC_046975.1:125000-252500 GCF_009769545.1 Cyclopterus lumpus
ACTACAGACCGATCTCTAACCTTCCCTTCCTCTCTAAGATCCTTGAGAAAGTAGTCGCAAATCAGTTGTGTGACTTTCTACATCATAATAGTTTATTTGAGGAGTTTCAGTCAGGATTTAGAAAACAGCACAAAGACAGCACTGTTACAAATGACCTCAGATGCATCAGATAGAGGACTCATCTCTGTACTCTTTTTGTTAGACCTTAGTGCTGCGTTTGACACCATTGACCATGACATTCTTTTACAGAGACTGGATCAGTCGATTGGCATTTCAGGTACAGGTGTGAGATTGATCTCAATTTGTATTTGTAAACGATGAAGCCTCCATGACCACCAACTTTAATCACAGAGATCCACAAGGTTTGGTGCTTGGACCAATTTTATTTATCTTATATATGGTTCCTTTGGGCAACATTGTCAGGAAACACTCCATAAACGTTCACTGCAGATGATACTGAATTATATCTATCGATCAAACAGAAGAGACCAACCAGCTCGCTAAACTTCAAGCTTAAAGACATAAAACATGGATGACCTGCAACTTCCTGATGTTAAACTCAGATAAAAGTTATTTTACTCGGCCCAGAATATGTGGTTTCTGTAGATGGCATTGTCCTGGCATCCAACACCACTGTAAATAATCTCTGCATTATCTTTAAACGAGACTTGTCCTCTAACTCCCATGTGAAGCAAATCTCAAGGACTGCATTTTTTCATCTACGTAACATTTCAATAATTAGGCACGTCTTGTCTCAAAACAATGTGGAAAAACAAGTCCCTCCAGTTAATCCAGAATGCTGCAGCTAAGAACAAACTAAGCAAACTAAGAAAATAGATCACATTACTCCTGTATTAGCTGCTTTGCACTGACTCACTGTAATATCAAGAATCACATTTAAAATTCTTCTCATCTACAAAGCCTTTATTGGTGATGCACCATCATATCTTAAGGAGCTTGTAGTACCATATTGCCCCACTAGAGAGCTGCACTCACTAAATGTGGGGCTACTTGTCCTAAAAAGTAGGATGGGAGCCAGAGCCTTCAGTTATCAAGCTCCCCTTTTATGGAACCAGCTTCCACTTTCAGTCTTGGGGGCAGACAGTCACCACATTTAAGAGTAGACTTAAGACTTTCCTCTTTAATAGTGCGTATGGACCTGTCAAGGAGACAGAGTGGCAGGTGGAGGGAATGAGTGATTAGCAGAGACACACAAAACTAACAGGGTCTTACAGTACCCCCCCTCTAGAGCCGGCTCCAGCCGGCCCCGGCTGGTCCGGGTGGCACCGGTAGAAATCCCTGATGAGGGACTTAGCCAAAATGTTTCTTGAGGGAACCCAAGACCTCTCCTCTGGCCCGTATCCCTCCCAGTCGACCAGGAACTGGTAACCTCGGCCCCTGGGGCCGACTGCTATGCTAACAGCCGCTTTACTGTATAGACCGGGCCTCCGTCAACGATCCGGGGGGGTGGAGGGGGCTTGGAGGCGGGAACCAGTGGGCTAGTCCTTACATGCTTCACCTTGGAGATGTGGAATGTAGGGTGGACCCGCATGGTCCTTGGGAGTTCTAACCGGACCGCCGCACGACTAATTACTCTGGAGATGGGAAACGGGCCAATGAACCTGGGCGGCAGTTTGCGAGACTCTCCACGAAGGGCAAGATCCTTATTGAACTACAAGACCCTCTGCCCCACCCGGTAGCGAGGAGCTGGGGTGCGGTGTCTGTCCACTGCTCTCTTGTAGTGGTCCGACGTCCGAAGCAGCACCGCTCGCGCCCTTCTCCACGTAAGGTGACAACGCCGAATCAGCGAGGTGGTGTTCTGGGAGCCCATACAACGAAGTCCTGTCTCCATCTCCTGGTAGTAATGCTCCGTCTGGCCATTGGACTGGGGATGGAACCCGGAGGAGAGGCTGGCAGTAGCCCCCATTTGTCAGCAGAACTCCCTCCAGAACCCGGACACGAACTGGGGTCCCCGGTCGGAGACTACATCCTGTGGGAGACCATGAAGCCGAAAAACCTGGGAGAGCATAATCTCAGCAGTCTGTTTAGCAGAGGGGAGTTTGGGCAGGGGGACAAAGTGGGCCATCTTGGAGAACCGGTCAACAATGGTGAGAATGACAGAGTTACCTTCGGACAGGGGCAGGCCGGTGACGAAATCGAGGGAGATGTGCGTCCAAGGCCGTCGAGGCACCGAAAGAGGGTGTTGTAGCCCAGATGGGCGCTGGCGGGAGGTCTTATTCTAGGCACAGACCTGACAGGTGGCCACAAACTCTCCTACGTCCGCCTCCAGTGATGGCCACCAGAACCTATGCCTGAAGAAGCTGGCTGTCCGCCCTACACCTGGACGGCAGCTGAGTCTGGAGGAATGTCCCCACTGCAGGACTCGCGAGCGTAGGCTTGCGGGGACGCAGCGGCGGTTCGGAGGGCAGCCGTTCGGAGGCTGTGCCCCTTCGATGGCTCGTTTAACCTCACTCTCGATGCCCCAGGTTACCGCACCTACCACACAGGAAGGAGCCAGGATGGAAGTGGGGTCCCTGGGGGTATCCTCGGCCTCAAACTGGCGGGAGAGGGCATCCGGTTTCACGTTCCTAGAACCCGGACGATAGGATAAGGTGAAGTCAAAACGATTAAAGAATAAAGCCCAGCTGGCCTGTCTGGAGTTTAGCCTCTTCGCTGCTCTGATATACTCCAGGTTCTTGTGGTCGGTCCATGCTAGAAATGGCTGCCCAGCCCCCTCCAACCAGTGTCTCCACTCCTCTAGCGCCAGTTGGAGGGCCAACAGCTCACGGTTGCCCACGTCGTAGTTTCTCTCTGCTGGGGATAACCTCTTGGAGAAGAAGGCACATGGGTGGACCTTGTTGTCCTTGCGGGAGCGCTATGAGAGAACCCCTCCTACACCCAAATTGGAGACGTCGACCGCGACGATGAACTGGAGTTCGGGGTCGGGCAGGGTGAGGATGGGAGCAGAGGTGAACCGCTTCTTGAGGACTCTGAATGCCTCCTCGGCTTGAGGATTCTACAGGAACCTGGTACCTGGAGAGGTGAGAGCATGGAGGGGGGCAGCCACAGAACTATAGTTCCTAATAAAGCGTCTGTAAAAATGAGCAAATCCCAAAAACCTCTGTAGCTGCTTTTGGTCAGATGGGACCGGCCAGTCCGAAACAGCACTCACCTGGCACCATCCATCTGGATGCTCCCGGGTGCCACGATGAAGTCCAGGAAGGAGACGGAGCGCTGGTGGAACTCACACTTCTCCGCTTTGGCAAACAGCTGATTCTCCAGCAGCCGTTGCAGAACTCTCCGGACATGCTGTTCATGTTCCCTTTCATTATTGGAAAAAATCAAGATATCATCCAGGTAAACAAACACAAACTCATTCAACGTGTCCCTTAGGACATCATTAACCAGGTACTCATAGTGGCCACTGGGGGTATTGAATGCTGTCTTCCACTCATCCCCCTCCCTGATTCTGACAAGATGATAAGCGTTCCTTAGGTCAAGCTTGGTGAAGATGGATGCTCCTTGCAATAGTTCAAAGGCAGATGAAATGAGTGGGAGAGGGTACCGATTCTTAACCGTGATGTCGTTGAGGCCTCGGTAATCAATGCAGGGACGTAGTGACTTGTCCTTCTTGCTCACAAAAAAAACCCATCTCCAGCTGGGGATGAGGAAGGGCTGGGAGATAGCGCAGTCATAGGGCCGGTGAGGAGGAAGGCAGGTTGCACGGGACTTGGAAAACACCTGCGGCATCTGTAACAGGGCATGAAGGGCTGGAAGGTACATTAGGAGAGGCAGACCGGAGACAGGATGCATGACATTGGGTGCTCCACCCCACTATGGACCCTGTAAGCCAGTCAACGTGTGGGTTATGTTCCAGTAACCAGGGATAACCAAGAATGATGGGGAACTGAGGTGAGTCAATGACATGGAAGGTGCACTGTTCAGAATGGTTACCTGACATGAGGAGGCCTAGAGGTGGAGTACGGTGAGTCACACGACAGAGCAGACTGCCGTCTATAGCGTTGGCATGCAGGGGAGCCTCGAGAGGTACCAACCGTATTTGGAGTTGCTCTGCCAGCCCCCAATCGATGAAGCTCTCATCTGCTCCTGAATCAATAAATACCGCAAGCTCCAGGGAAACAGCAGGGGAATACAGGAGAGCGTGCGTCAGGGGTCTGGAAGGGCATGAGGAAGAGGCTCGGCTCACCAGTAATCCTCCTACAAAAGGCAAGCCTTTTGACGGGCACCTCGCCAGGAAGTGTCCCAGCTGCCCGCAGTAAAGGCACCTCCCCTCCTTACGTCGGCGGTAGCGCTCCTCCAAGGAGAGCCGAGTACTGCCCAACTGCATGGGTTCCTCCCCTCTCCCACGGGTCCCTGTGGGGTCGGCCTGGCAGTTTCAACCAGGGCCTAGGTCTGGCAGACGTGGTGGAGAAGATTGCCTCCAGGAACCGGGAGGTCTCCTCTCAGCCTGGCATCTCTCACTTCCTCTCTCGTGCAGCCGGTTATCAATCCTGATAACCAAGGCAACCAAGGCGTCAAGCTCCGTAGGGAGGTCAAGCGGCGCAATCTGATCCTTGATGTCCTCAGAGAGACCACACAAGAAGGCGTCTAAGAGGGAGGGAACATTCCACTGACTGTCCACGGCAAGGGTGAGGAAGCGTCAGAAGTCCCCGGGCTGACTCTCTGCCCAAGGTTCGGTGGTCGAACACCCTCCTTAAAGCTGCGGAAAAGTCCACAAAAGAGCGGCAGCTAGCAGCCTGGTGGTCCCACTCTGCTGTTGCCCACTCCCGTGCCCTCCCCGAGAGGTTAGTAATGAGAAACGCCACCCTGGATCATTCGGTGGGGTAGGACGAGGGCTGGAGATCAAAGGTCAGGGCACACAGAGAAAGGAAGGAGCAACAGGTGGCAGCGTTGCCATCATACCTCTCGATCTGTGGAACTCGAAGGTCGGGTTGCGAGTTACGTGCAGGCCCTGGAGCAACTGGAGCCAACGGGTCCGGTGGTCCAACTGGGGTCCGAGAGTCGAGGCTGGCGCGCACCTGGAGATGGAGATGCACCTGGAGACACCCCGCATCTGATCCATCATGGCAGTCTGATGAGCACTGTGATGGTCGTGAAGCTACTGGGTCCCACTGGCCAACCCGGAGAGCTACTGTCGTGGTCAAAGAGACGTCTTTCCTGCATCTGGAGAGCTGAGCTCATGGCGCTGTCCTCTGCTGAGCCAGTCATGGCCAGATTGTACTGACACGAGGGGAAGGGTATGGGTCAGGCGCAGAGAGAAAAAGGCAGGAGTCCAGGCATGTGAACAAAAGAATCGTTACTGAAAATCTCAAACTCAAAAATACAGGCTGGATAGCGAAGTCACACGGAGGACAAACAACAATCTGGCAGGGGCCTCTGTGGCCCTGCTGATGCGCCCCCCCCCCCCCCCTTTTCCTCTCTTTCTCCTTCTGTTTCATAGATTGTGAATATCTGGATCGTGGTCCATGCCTACTACTAATTATTCATACAATTCTGTCATATTAGTTTAATGTGTTGTAACTCTGTAATGCTGTACACATGACATCTATTGCTTCTGTCCATCTGGGGAGAGGGATCCTCCTCTGTTGCTTTCCTGAAGAGTTCTTCACTTTTTTCACTGTGAAAGGTTTTTTTCTGGGTTTTTTGGGAGTTTTTGTGTGAGGTCCTGGGACAGCGATGTATATGTGTACAGATTGTAAAGGCAAATTTAAAGTATATGTGTACAGATTGTAAAGGCAAATTTGTAATTTGTGATTTTGGGCTATCCAAAATAAACTGAATTGAATTGAATCAATATAACTTCCACCAAATACAGGTAAACCTTCATGGTAGCTACCTTTTACCAAACAAACCCAAACACCCCATCATTCCTGTTTTAAATATGTAGATCTACCGAGAGTGTTCGGGTGCTACACTATAATAGGAGTCATGACACAAGCTTTATGAGTGAAAATTATATGAAGACAGGACAGTAGTTTTAAAGGATCGCATTGAAAACAAAACTTAAACCTTAACAGAAACACTGGCATTGAAACATGAAAAAAAAGTCAGAAGATTGTTATTGAAAGAACATTCATAATAATAATAAAAAACATTAAAATAAAATAATTCAGTGACAATGTATCCTTTTTCTATGCAAAATGTTATTTCAGATGCCAAAATGTAAAGTCCATGTCCTGGCTGCTATGGATGCAGCAAGTGGAGGTAACAAGGTTATGTAAAGGTATGTATTATGTTAGACTATTTAAAAGTTGTACAGTTTTACGGCATAGCTTCTGTCACTTAACATGTTGAAGGAAGTATGATTTCACCTGCACTCGTGATACAAACTAGATCCTGCTGATTGAAGGCTCTATTAAAGCAAATGCCTTTGGCTGTTATAGAGGGAACATTACTGTCTAGCTGTGTGCATGCAAGGTTATGTTAATCTAGGTTACTCTAATGATGAGTATAGATTTATTCAGTTAAGTTAACTGTTTTGTTTATTTGCTGTACTCACTAAATGTCTGTCATTGGTATTCCTGTAGATTAAAGGTTAATTCACATTTCTTTTCTCAACCACACATATTCTTGTGTAAATTACTTCTGAGCTGCTTTTATACCTCAATTTTTGTTCGATACACCCACTTGTGCTATGGGCAACCTTGTTTATATTGTGTTATGTTGCGTAAGAAAGTCAGTTAACAGCGGCACTTATGTATTCAGGTTCAAATTATTATTTTAAAACAAACCATTAACTTTTTTCTAACCCTAACCAAGTTGTTTTCTTTGCCGAAACCTAACCAACCTAGAACTAACTTTGTTTCACAACAATAACCACGCAGCATTGTGCGTCATATGCAAATGTGATATGAAACATTAGGTATTTTTGGTTCAGAAATGTCACCATTCAACCTGGGTTGGCAGAAACATACATTTCTAACATTTTACTGCTGATTGGCTTAAGAATAGCTATTGACTTGTTGTTATTCCTTTCCTGTAAAAGAACAAATTAACCCAAATCATGCCATTTCCTTTCATTTCTAGCCCATCAAATGTGTTTAGACGGATGACACAAACAAGTCGTAAAGGTAGGAAAGCTCAATAATGGCACCAAGTGGGCAGGTGAGGCAAGGCAGTGTTTTACACAAAATAGGCCGAAGCATATTAAAGGATAACCTTGGTAAGAGAAGGAAACAGAGCAAGTGTTGCCAAACGATTCTTCCAAAATAGTAAGAGGAAATAGCGAGAGCAGATTTTGAACATAATGAGTTCAAAACCTGGATTTGGCAAATGTCTTTGCTCAAAAATTCATCAGGCTCTTTTTTGACTTGAAAACAGAATTAGTTTAGTGCTTGTTCAATAGATTGAATCATTAGATCTGAAAGCAGTGAAGAACGAGGAGAATAGAATGCAACAGTGCTGGCAGTAATGTATCTGCTCTTGTGAGCAGATGAAACGCTCTTTTCTTCAATAATCAGACACATGGAGCTTCCTTCATCTGGAAACTGTTAACTGTTCATGAAATTATCCACACACACAGACACACACACACACACACAGCCAGCTCTCACAGTAATTACACAGTTTCAGAGAGCGCAGGGACTCAAAACGCTGTTTAACAAATCAATTTGAGAATGCTTACCTTGTAGAGCTGTATCTATTTGTGTGTGTTTGTGTGCGTGCGGACACTTCCCTGAGCTGATCCATTAAGGCTTTAACAAAGAGCTGTGCTCGGCTGCGCTGCTGGAAATGTGTAATTGGAAGGATAGCTAAGGGCTGACACAGACACATACCCTTTATTGATCCACAGCATCTCCTATATAGTGCCTCCGGCTAACACACACACAGCCGCAGCAAGGGGTTATACTGACTTTACTTCCATTCTGTTGCCATCAGTGTCAGTTTATCAAGCAATCACTAGTCTTTTATTTTCTCAAATCTTTAAATGGACGAATATCCTGAATATGATTTTTTACAACAGTGGTTTAGGAATGTGATGAAAAAGAAGGGAGGGGACAAGGAAGGGGTGATGGAAAAGGATTAGGAGAAACAAGGCAAGGAAATGGAGAGGCGAAGTCAAGGGAAGAGAAATAAAAGAAAACCAGTTACAAAGGGGAACCATTTTAAGTTATATGGACAGAAGTGTGAAGAGGGGAAAAAGAGAGTTAAGTTGTAAATGTTGGACCACCGCCAGCAGGCAGGAATCCGCCGGTTGACCCGAGCTTCATTTGCATGTTAAGTGGTGTCAATCTGCATTGATTCCCACCCAAATTAAATGCAGTGGGCTTCAATAGAGCCTGTGCTTTACAAGGGCCTTCTCACTGCTACATCCAGCCTATTGGATTCAGATTAACAGGCTCAGTATGGCCACACATTGAGCAAGTTATCTTTAATTAAAATCCCTTCCTTCTCAGGATCCACTGGACTGGAGTTGGCCGAACCTAAACTAGAGATGTCTGGGCTGGGTTGGACCGAAGAGGAACCCTTGAAACTGGACTGGACTGGACCCAATTGCACCAATTTGATTAGATATAACACAATCCCAATGAAACTAACTATGTTGCGACCTGCATAGTATGCGGCATCTGGGGCCATTAATCATGAGCAAGACCTATTGATTCAAGGGTATGACTGAATTATTTGTAATACAAAATTTGAACTTGATGCTGGAAACAAAGAGGATCAAGACAATTGTTTTAGGCATTTGTAAGCTAACATGAGATTAATAATGGAAAGTTACTGTGACAAAGTGGGTGAGAACTCACCACTTGTCCCCATGTTTTATATTGATTCAGTGTGGCATTTCATTGATTAATCATATATTTTGTTACTTAGCATACCCACCATGTGTTTCAGAGTCTAAAGGAGGAGGCGACAAGCCATTTTCTCTATGTATACACTGACCACTCTACCCACTGAGCTACAGCCGACCCTTGGGCTAATCCAAGAAAGGAGGGGGGGGGGGGGTATTGAGTTCAGTTAGCTGTTCGTTTTGTTTCTTTATATTGTGTGTATGTATATACATATATATATGTATATATATATATATATATATATATATATATATATATGTGTGTATGTATATGTATGTATATGTGAGTATGTATATATGTATATGTAAATGTGTGTGTGTATATGTATGTATGTATGTATATAACATGTCTGTATATATATATATATATATATATATATATATATATATGTGAGTATGTGTATATGTGTGCGTGTGTATATATAGATATATATATATATATATATATAGATATATATATATATATATATATATATATGTATATGTGTTGTTCTCCCCGTGGCAGCGTGGGTTCTCTCCGGGCTCTCCGGCTTCCTCCCACAGTCCAAAGACATGCTGCAGGTTAATTGATCTCTAAATGTCCCATAGGTGTGAATGTGAGAGTGAATGGTTGTATGTCCCTACATGTGCCCTCGATGGACTGGCGGCCTGTCCAGGGTGTCCCCTGCCTTCGCCCTATGTCAGCTGGGATAGGCTCCAGCGCCCCCGCGACCCTAATGAGGATAAGCGGTATTGAAAATGGATGGATGGATGGATGTATATGTGTGTATATATCATCACTTTTGCCGAAAAGGAATTTGTAAAGGAGGAAATGTCTCATAAAACAAGCAGAATATCAAGTTATAACCAACAAGTGTCATGTATGGTTACTAATGTAACGAAATGAAAGAAAACACAGTGGAAGACCGTGTTTTCTTTCACTGGCACTTCTCCAATCAGAGCCTGCAGATTTATCAACATATGTGTCCTGTTGCATTCAAACGGCTGCAGGAATTTATTAAACTAAAGGAGAAGCTTTCCATTCAGTATAAAGCATTGTCTTAATATAGAAAGTGAAAGTAGTCAGCCGAATTTGCAGTCTGATTTTTAAAGCCTTTCCAGGTTTTTCAGGTTGGGTGTGAATGACTAAGAACAAAGCTTGCAAATTAGTTATATTTCAATTTAATTTGAGGGTTTATTAATAGGCAAGATGTACTCATGACAAAAACAACAGTTACAAAAAAAATTGAAGTGCAAATGAATCAAATGAAAAAAATGCCCTCTGAATAAAGCCTTTGTGTCATCTAAAATAGAGATGAGAGATGCCTTTGATTTCATTCATGAGCAGCAGTTCCTGAATTACACACTTAACCATTGGTGCAGCAGGTGTATGCAGTGGTATGGCGCATACTAATTCCTGTTGATGTGGTTAATGTGTGGTGCATCACAGAGTAGACTAATTCCTGGCAGGTAATTGAAGGAGTCTCATTAGAGCGTTCCCATGATCAGGGCAAGATAATTAATTAGGAGAGATCTGAAGTAGCCATTGCTGTATCAAGGCTTGGTGTGTGAGGCACACAGACATGACCATACATGCATCTCTAGTCAAGCGTTGTAATGAGCAGCATCTGATTACTGCCACTAATTAACAAAACACACACACACACTAATATCACACAGTATCTCTCTAATCATCATTCTGTCATAGTTACAGCTCTGGCTGTGTGATCTCTGTCATTTAAAAGGTTAATGGTTCCATTAAAACTAGAGTTCCCTTTAGGGAGTGTCTCACTTACACACACTGCTTTAATTAACAGTGAACACACACAAACAGACTTAAAAAACTGCAGTCTGTTTATGATCAATAATGGATCTGATGCACAGTCCTGCTTACAGTCAACCAGCTCAACAGTGAGCTGCCTACTACTCTCATTATATGAATAATTTCTGTCATATGTATTGAATCTGTTGTAACTGTTATGTTATTCATTGTGTACATATGCCATATATTGTACTTCTGTCCATCCTGATACAGGGATCCTCCTCTGTTGCTCTCCCAAAGGTTTCTTCCTGGGGTGACTGTGGCTCAGTGGTAGAGCAGGGTCGTCCTTCAATTAGAGGATCGGAGGTTCAATTCCTGGTTCTGCTAGTCCATATTGATGTGTCCTTGAGCAAGCGAATGTTGCGGGTGAGAGGGACATCTGGGTCGGCCTGCCGCCACTGCGACTCAACCCCGGATAAGCGGCTGAAAATGGATGGATTGATGAATTGAATTGAAATCAGTGTAAAAACATGTAATGATAACATTTCCAACATAAATGCTGAAAAAAAGTATACTTTAAGCATGAAAATACATGGAATAAATGGTTACTTTCTCTTGTGAAAACATATTAAAACTTAATAAAGTAACATATAAACAGCGTTTTGCCTTGCTCAAAATCTCACAAGGCAACTCTGTAAACCTTCCATTCTATCATATTAAAATTAAGTATTTTTCTCTGTCGCACTTTATATATCTTTAGGAGCTTGTAGTACCATATTGCCCCACTAGAGAGCTGTGCTCACTAAATGCGGGGCTACTTGTGGTTCCTAGTCTTAAAAAGTAGGATGGGAGCCAGAGCCTTCAGTTATCAAGCTCCTCTTTTATGGAACCAGCTTCCACTTTCCGTCCGGGAGGCAGACACAGTCACCTCATTCAAGAATAGACTTAAGACTTTCCTGTTTGATAGTGCTTATAGTTAGGGCTGAATCAGGTTTGCCCTGGTCCAGCCCCTTGATATGCTGCTATAGGCTTATAGGCTGCTGGGGGATGTTTTAGGATACACTGAGCACCTATCTCCTCTTCTCTCTCTACTTATGGATGAATTTACATCTCTCCATTGCACCTTATTAACTCTGCTTTCTCCCCGGAGTCTTTGTGACTTCACGTCTCATAGGGTCCATCGGACCTGGCTGTGTCTGATGGCTCTTGCCTGGTGAGCCGGCCTTCTGCCATGGCCCTGCTGATGCGCGCCGCCCGCCCCTTCTTCTGTTTCATGGATTGTGGAGGTCCATTCATACATTCTGTCATATTCATTATGTAACTCTGTAATGCTGTTCATTACTGACTTGTAGTGCAGCGTTGGTTGTCATAGATTCAGTGAGTGAGTCATACATTAGATAATTTGAGGCTTTTTTTACTTCTCAGTAGATTTTTTTATTTCATGTTTGTGAATGAAAGCACTGTTGAGTATTTTTTTAAAGTCTGAAGTTACTGAATAGTTATTTATGTTGTAATACATTGTGTCGTTAAGATGCACTTTGGGTTTTTAATTGACTGTAAAATTGTAATATTTCTAACTAGCTGTTTTTGTGTTGTCATACTGTGATATTCTTTACTATTTTAGTTTCAAACTGAACCATCTTTTCATTAAATCAAATTGAGAAGTTGAAAATGTTCCTTGATTTGGGTCGCGGCTTGTCATTCAGGGGTGATGGTGGGTCCCAGCCAGACCAGTTGAGAACCACTGCCCAAGACCAGTTGAAAACACTGCCCCAGACCAGTTGAGCACCACTGCATTAGAGTGCATTATTAAATGGTCCCTCATGTTTTATAATCATTATTCCATAATATTGGTAATATCTATTCAATTAATTGCTGTGTTCAGTTGTGCGTTATATACTAAACTGAATATCAAATAAATAAATAATAGCTAACAGCAAAAACTAATATGTAAGATGAAACCTTAATTGAACTGAATCCAATTGCCACAATACATTTTCTTTTTATGTAGGAGCTCCTTAGGAGCTCCTGTTTTTGTATGTTTTATTTCCTTTGTGTGCTCTTTTGGCATCATATATTAATTATAAATAGTGACTTAATTAATAAAAATATAGGCATTAAAAAAATGTATATCTTTGTATCTTTGTCCTGTGAGTAAAAGGAAGAGTTTCTAAACAAGGTGTGTCTGCAAACTGTACAACCCAAAGCCAAAGGCAATGGCGTGACTATATACAATTCAACCGGTGCAGCTTACTGGAGACGTAACCACTTCTTTGTACGTTTGTTCTTTTCAAACAGAAAACTCATCTTTTATGTTGTGAAATTTACAGTAAATGACAGGAAACCTTCAGCTCCCTCTATATTTGGCCATTTTATTTAGGTTATTGTAGTGAAATGAGGAAGTATCTTCTCAATAACTCCTCATTTCTACTTCACAAAGCAGATGCTCACTAATCCATTGAGGTACTTTTAAAGTGAGCAACAGGAATAGAAAGAAACGGGGCTTACGGCAAAAGTTGCACTCAAAAAGGCTTCGCTCGCAGCCAGTTGACTTTCCAACAGAAATCATTGCAATCAAACTGATTTCGTCACTGATACTAGAAACTCCTGGGTTCTAGGACGGATTGTAAAGACAATGCCAGGAAGTAAAGGCCTTGTCCACAGTGTCCTAAAACAAGAACAAGTGTTCTACAGAGACCTTCAACAAGCTCTGTCTGCTGCTGGAAGCTGAAGAGTAGCTGGAGCTGGACAGTAGTTTGAAAAGATTTATATGAACTTAAAGATGAACTTTATCTATGGATGAGAAAAAGGATATAATGTACAGCTATTTGTGTTTGAATATTGGCTCTATTGAATAATTGCTGTACTCAAAGCAATTAGGGGCCATATATTTTGTTTTGATTACAAATCATGTTATTTGATTTATTGATTTTGATCTAAAGACTTTCCTTATGAATGGATGTTATATTTATATTTCAAATAATGCTTTTCTTTGGGAATTATTTCTATTAAGCTGATGAGGATCAGCTGGTATAAGAGGAAGGGGCGGGACTGAGGGTGGTATTTTTGTTATCTATAACGGGACATCGGCACAGTCTTTGACCTCACGTTCTGCCTGGGAACTGGTGCCCTGCGGGTTTGGCAGGCTCTGCACTGCTCACACCATTGTCTAATGTCTCTCAACATGAAAGGCCAATAGTAGGTCTGTCTGGCCTTCTCCCAAACTCGCTCTGCGGATAGGTGTGCAGCAGCTGGACCCCCCATGCAGCTGCTGAAGAAGCTCGAGCACCAGAGATGAGGGGATCACCACCTGAACGTGCCTCTCCCCTGCAGCAGCATAATCCGACTTCACTGCGTCCGGAAGACTGTCCCACCGTAGAAAAGCCGACTTGCTCAGGCGGGTGGGCAGAAGTCTCACCAGCTCATCTTCGTAATCGCCGCTGCTCCCCACTGACGCTCTGACGGCAATCTTACCCAGCCTAGGAAACTTTGGCCACCGTCGCCAGAAAAAGGAGCTGGCAGGTTCACCTGGATATCCCTGCTGGCTTTAACTGGCCTTCATCTCCAATCCACATCTTGTACTTGAACAAGCGGCGTGCGTTTCTCTATGAAGTGCTAGCTAAACTGAGACAGCTAAGCTAAGCTAAGAACGTGCACACTCACAGTCACCGATGTGTAAAATATTTGTAGCTGTTCGTAGTCGGTGCATATCTCATCTTCTCTCTTTACTTATGGATGAATGTACATCTCTCCATTGCACCTTACTAGCTCTGCTTCCTCCCAGGAGTCGTTGTGACTTCACGTCTCATAGGGTCCATTGGACCTGGAGGTGTCTGATGCCTCTTGCCTGGTGAGCCGGCCTCCCGCGTTGGCCCTGCTGATGCGCCCCGCCCCCCCTCCTCTCTACCTCCTTCTGTTTCATGGATTGTGGAGTTCCATTCATACATTGTCATATTCATGTAATGTGTTTATGTAACTCTGTAATGCTGTTCATTCTGTACACATGACATCTATTCATCTGTCCATCCGGGGAGAGGGATCCTGCTCTGTTGCTCTCCTGAAGGTTTCTACCCTTTTTTCCCTGTCAAAGGTTATTTTTGGGGAGTTTTTCCTGATCCGATGTGAGGTCAAAGGTCAGGGATGTCGTATGTGTACAGATTGTAAAGCCCTCTAAGGCAAATTTGTAATTTGTGATATTGGGTTATACAAAATAAACTGAATAAGAAACACCACTGTCACCAATGAGCGTTCTGGGTTTGTGTGTGAGGTTCACTTATAACCGATTAATAAACGGAGTCGGGAGATCAGACATGTCGTTCAGCCCACGGCTTCACTGTTAATTTTAGTTTCCCCCCCCAGTCCAGTTACTTTTCCTCTCTACGGCAACCCCGAAGAGAAATATCATTTCCAATACCAAAACACATGAGACAGTCTGTTACAGTAAAGAACAAAAATCAATAAACAAAATAAAAATAAAACAAGTTAACATTGACTTGGCTTTACAGCTGTCTCATACAGACTGTACAGGTGGCCTGAGCACTGACCTAGTGTTGAGTTGGGAGTGATGGCGGGCGGCTGTTGCCTCAGTGAAAACAATCCACAATGTAAAAAGTGTTTTCATGTGTATTTCTTCTTCAAACCTTTTTTATGAATGTTCTTCGTTATATTTACATGATTCTAGCAGTGTGTGTGAATAAATGTGCGCATGTGGGCATGTCCTCTCTATAATAGCCATGCTGCTATCAGCTATAGCCTCTCGCAGCCACTGTGGGACAACCAATTCCCTTTATCAGGGTACTGATAACAGGCTTTAGCTCTGCTCTGCTGTCCTACGTACACCCCATCACACACAGAGGCCACTAAATAACTAATTAGCTTCTCTGTGGGGGTTGTGGTGTGGGGGTGACCCACTGCTCTGACAAAGGCATGCAGCGTTTTAATGTAAAAAAATGAAATCAATAAAGGCGTGGGGCGTCGGGCAACTAGCAACCGGCCCCCTCTTAACATTAACAATTATAGTGATTAACAATGATACCCGGAGCTCATTATTCACAGGCAGCCGCAAGAAAGAGAGAGAAGAGATAAGCTTGTTTATTGGAGAGGGCCCTTTTCACTAGGTGCAGTCGTTCATCATTTGGGCCGAGGGGGTTGATGGGATGCGGTGGGAGGTGCGGGGGGTTGAGGGGCACCACAATTAAAAACACACTGTGACCTTGTGGCTGGAAGGGCCTGCAGAAGTGGACAATTTAAGCAGGGTAAAGAAACATCAGGACGGGGCAGCAGCCAGTATCGTCGTCGTCGTCGTCGTCATAATCATCAAAGTATTAGTAGAGTTGGTTACTGCTGTAGTTACTAATACGGATGGGCTCTCATATAAAGCCTCTTTGCATTCAATTATGTTGATGTGGTGCCATATTCTGTTGTTTAGTGTCTTAAAGGTACAGTGTGTAGTATTTTGGGGGATATATTAGCAGAAATGGAAAATAGTATTGATTAATATCTTTTTTTATTTGTATTAGTTTATAATCACCTGAAACAGAGTCCACCATATTGCACTTCCAAGTCTCTTCAGTAGCCCAGAATATACAAACAAATACTGTCTCTGAAGACAACCTTTTGCGTTTTTACATTATGAAGGCCAACGTAGGCCAATACACTGTTGTAACTGCGATACCATGAGCCACACAGTGCAACACGCTGGCAATACCATTGTCTGGCTTCCTTTGCTCCTAAAGTAGTGTTATTATGGTAAAGATGGCCTCTGAGCGAAAAAAGTAGATTCCCAAATATGGCTATTTTTTTTTTTTGCGGTTTTCGAACACAGCAGTACATGTTTCCACAGTCTTGGAAAGGGAGGAGTGAGTATGCAGTTGGTTTTATTCTGGGACCACACCGCTCAATGCCACCAAATCCCGCACGCTACAGTGTCCAAGGCACTTTACTGGAGCAGCATTCATGCACCAAATCACTCAATTATCATTTATTATATATAAAGACAAAACCGGGCTGCACGGTGGTGTAGTGGCTAGCACTGTCGCCTCACAGCAAGAGGGCCGTGGGTTCAATTCCCGGTCGGAGCGGTCCTTCTGTGTGGAGTTTGCATGTTCTCCCCGTGGCAGCGTGGGTTCTCTCCGGGCTCTCCGGCTTCCTCCCACAGTCCAAAGACATGCTGCAGGTTAATTGATCTCTAAATGTCCCATAGGTGTGAATGTGAGAGTGAATGGTTGTATGTCCCTACATGTGCCCTCGATGGACTGGCGGCCTGTCCAGGGTGTCCCTTGCCTTCGCCCTATGTCAGCTGGGATAGGCTCCAGTGCCCCCGCGACCCTAATGAGGATAAGCGGTATTGAAAATGGATGGATGGATGGATAAAGACAAAACCGACCTTGCATAAGCTTGCAAAGCTAATGCAACACATTGACTGCACTCTCTCCAAACAACCGTTTCAATGTACCCTCCAACATCCAGGAAAATAGGTAACACTCATTTCCAATGTTACCCAGACTATGAAAAGAGGTATACCTTTATTATACTTTTACACCATTATCTCTTATTATTAGATTTCTATATGTGTAAAATAACTTATACAGCATATAAGTAAGTTTGGAGTTGCTCAAGACATACAATAAAGGTGCAAATAATAGTCTAGGCTTTTGTTTGCTTCAATCACTGAACTCAACCAGCGTAGGTTTGATTCAACTGAATGATTGAATTCAGGAGAATGTAACTTTCTAACAATCTAAAATGTGTTCATCCATATTGACGTTAATTTTTCAAAACGTGTGGCCACACCCGACGATTAAAACTGGACTTGGTGTCTGATTGGGGCTCAGCTTTTAATTAATGTTTAACGATACTATCACAATTATACCAATCTAGGCTAATATATTCCCCATGCCCCCAGTTGTGGTAAGCAAGGCTGAACACATCTTGGACTTACTATTTCTTTGCACTGATAAAATTCAATTCAGTTTATTTTATATAGCCCAATATCACAAATGACAAATTTGCCTCAGAGGGCTTTACAATATGTACACATACGACATCCCTGTCCCAGGACCTCACATCGGATCAGGAAAAACTCCCAAATAATAGAAAAAACCCTTTCACAGGGAAAAAAAAGGAAGGAACCTTCAGGAGAGCAATAGAGGAGGATCCCTCTCCCCGGATGGACAGAAGATATAGATGTCATGTGTACAGATGAACAGCGTTACAGAGTTACAACACATTCTATGACTATGTTCAGTCCTTGTATTCTGTTGCAGGTACTATACACTGTTTTTAAAAAGAGATAATAAAGTTATGTTGATGTGTTTGGCATGTCTAGAAAGTCTTTCTAATCTGTGTTTGTTATTGAGAGTTAAGAAAGGCCTGAGAATTCCTTTTAGTATAAGTATGACATGCCTCACTTTAAACAACTGTCAGTCCATGCTGTGTGCCATCTGTGTGTGTTGAATTGGTGTTAATTAAACATGTCTTTCATTAGCATAAATACTAGTATGTTTTCAGGAGGTTTTCACCTCTCTCAATGTCTCCAGTCTTTTCATCAATCCCTCCTCCTCCCCTCTGCTTCTGTCTCCGCACTTCAGCACTATTGATGCTTAATGAGCCATAAAATATAATTCTGAAATGATAGTCGTCTGAAAGAGATGGAGAGAGAGAGAGAGAGAGAGAGAGAGAGAAAGGAAACAAAGACAGTTTATGTTCAGCAGTGTTTCCATATCCGCAATATATCTTCTTCTCTTTCACCAGTGAACCAGTAGCCCGAGAAATTCCGCCGTGCACAATCGGGTCAACACAGGTTCAGAACTGCTTTTAGAATACATAGTTTGGGCACAAACAGTTTGAAGACTATGATGATTGCTGATGATTTTGATTTGTCATTTAAAAAAAGTAAAAATGGAAACACCTATTGAGGACAATATTTGAGTAATGATTTTTGAAGGGTGATACCATTATTCGTATTCGTACTATTGCTTCAATTAATAAATTTTCATATGCATAACAATTTCGGTGAAGCAGTTTTTGGCTTGATTCTTGATCATAGACTCCCTCCAGCTAATACAAATATATATATAGATATATATATATATATCTATATATATATATATATATAATATTATTCATAAACACTAAGGTAGAGAGGCATAAAGAGGAAAAGAGTGCAGAAATTAAAATAAAGGAATAAATATAATAGGCACACAATAAAATTCAATATAATATAATACTGTGGTGTATATGTATAAGGTGGTCTTAAGGCATTAGAAGTGTACGTAGTAAAGGTAAAGTGTATGTATTATGAAAAGAAAGTGCATGTAGTGTAAAAGTAAAGTCTACATGATATAAAGATGTACACAGTGTAAAAGGAAAGTATACAAAGTATAAAAGGAAATTGTACGTTGTATAAAGGTACGTAGTTTGGAAGGATAATGTTCATAGTATAAAGATAAAGTTTATGTAGAATAAAAGGAAAATTGTATCTGCTATGAAAGGAAAGCATATTAGTATGAAGGGAAAGTGTAAGTAGTATACTGAGTGTAAAAGGAAAGTGTGTGTTGCATAAAGGAATATTTTGTGTACTATAAATTGACATTTTGGAGAGTATAAAGGGAAAATGTGCCTTTTATAAAAAGCTAGTGCATATACTATATAGGACAATTATATAGTTTAAAGGAAACGTGTACTACATATTTGTAGGTTTCAAAATAATAAACTAAATGTAAATTGGTTAATACAGTATATGATTGTAATTATTATACCATTTCCAATCTTTTATTATATATAAAATGGACTGACAATTGATTATTGGCACAGACTGATAATATTTATAAAACTAATTTTCTATTAAACAGAGATGGGAAACAGTCATAAGTTGTTTCTGAAATCAATTCATATTTATAATAAAGTGCACTACATACACTATAGTGCCCTTTACTGTCATGTTTAATGTAATCAAATCCATGAGTTGTCTGACTAAACTCAAGTTGAATGAAATGTCCATCTGCTCTATACAAATAACCTACCTTGAATGGAATCAATTCAATGTAATGTAATGTTGCATTCTTGCTTTATTTACATTTAGTAACTGATTCATGTGTGTTGAGTTTTTATATAATCATCATTAGGTCATAAAGCCTAAAGCTAACACATTGTAGGCAGTTGATGTTATGTTTTTGTAAATGTAATAAAGCAGTTTAATGAAGCCTAGTTGAACTGATCAACTATAGCAATCAGAAATAATCTCTCATATCTCATTTAAAACATTAATAAAGATATAAATTGTGAGAATACACACTGTTCATACATATCAAAAAGAAAAAAGAAAGAGAAAAAAAGACAGACATAGTTGTACTAATATTCTAATGTGTTCAGTGGGTTTCAATAGGCTACATTATGCAGCTTAATCCACTGATGTATTCTGCACCTTCACCTGCAGCAGTGTGACAATAGCGAGCTTTTCTCCTCCAGCACAACTCTACACCTCAAATTGATAGCTGGCCTTCATGGACCAGTCAATGATGGGTAACATAGATCTTATTAGAGCCAGTACGAGTGGAAGTCATACTTTAAATGTATTAGCTTCATTGGGCTTCACAATTTGTTCTTTTTAAATATTATGGAGCATGTCAAGATAAATGGCAAGCAGATTCTACACCCTTTAAAAGTTTAATTGGTTGAAATGAAATATTATACTTATTAATGCAGTTCCCACATGGTATGTTGTTAACGAATGAGAGTGAACGCATTCGTACATTATATACAACTTTTAAACCCCTGCCGTTTATGTTAACAGTCTCTCTACAAAGTTTGACTTTGATAAGTAAAGTAGAACATTAAAAAATCTCCAAATGGAGCGTTTATGATTTTTGTGTGAAAATTTCCATTTTCTCATGTAACACGGTATTTATCTTGTAAAACCAGATAGAATTAGAATTTGTATTTGTTTATTCTAATGGGGTTCAGTATAGTGCAAATACTTTGTACACCTAATAATATATATATGCTTTCTCTGTTATTACATTTGTAGGTGCTTTATTGCTTTATTTTTATTTATACAACCCGGAAAGGGGGACAAAGGCCATCCAGGAGAATGTGGTGACCAGAAAGACAGGGAAGCTAGTCCAGACAAATATTTTTTTTAAGAGAGCCCCCAAAAAAGGCTTACAGAAGGTCTCAAGTGTCAATCAAGGGATCTCGTTGGGTCCAAGTATCGCAAACTTCACTTAGGTTAAGGGCAACATTGTAGTATGGATCAATTATTTGCCCCCGTAAAATACGTTATAATACACAACCGTTGTTGTAATTTTTTAACAAAGCCTAGTATAAAAAATATAACTTGGTATGATCGGATGTTCACATATTTGATGAAATTTGTATATGAATGAAAAAATCTCAGACCCTGTAAAACTCCAGTCAACAGAGCAGATAGTAACATCAAAGTTAAGCAGTCTATTAATGCTGAGAGCTAATTAAACGGAGAATCCGAGCAGATGCAGGAGATAGACCTGCGAGGGTGTGCACATTGATGTAGCACTTAGCCTGAGGGTTGAGGTGTTTGACCTGTGTTTGAGACAGTTAAAACCACTCCCTCGTGTTCATCTTCTTCCCCTCTTCTCCTCCTTTTCTTCATTTGTCATCCTCATCATCAAATCAAGGAGCGGTGACTGAGTGAGGGGGAAACTCACCTCTCCACATGCACACACAATGAGCATAATGCAAATCATTCAAAACAATGATTGGGAGTAGTGGTGTGCAAAAATGTACCAACAAATCTTTTTGCTGTCAAATATGTCAGATTACAGAGTTACATAAACACATTACATGAATATGACAATGTATGAATGGAACTCCAATCCATGAAACAGAAGGAGGTAGCGAGGAGGGGGGGGCGGGGCGATCAGCAGGGCTAAGGCAGGAGGCCGGCTCACCAGGCAGGAGGCATCAGACACAGCCAGGTCCAGTGGACCCTATGAGACGTGAAGTCACAAAGACTCCGGGGAGGAAGCAGAGTTAATAAGGTGCAATGGAGAGATGTAAATTCATCCATAAGGAGAGAGAGAAGAGGAGAGAGGTGCTCAGTGTATCCTAAAACATCCCCCAGCAGCCTATAAGCCTATAGCAGCATATCAAGGGGCTGGACCAGGGCAAACCTGATTCAGCCCTAACTATAAGCACTATTAAAGAGGAAAGTCTTAAGTCTATTCTTGAATGAGGTGACTGTGTCTGCCTGCCGGACTGAAAGTGGAAGCTGGTTCCATAAAAGAGGAGCTTAACTGAATGCTCTGGCTCCCATCCTACTTTTTAGGACTCTAGGAACCACAAGTAGCCCCGCATTTAGTGAGCGCAGCTCTCTAGTGGGGCAATATGGTACTACAAGCTCTTTAAGATATGATGGTGCATCACCAGTCAAGGCTTTGTAGGTGAGGAGAAGAATTTTAAATGTGATTCTTGATTTTACAGGGAGCCAGTGCTGATTAACAGGTACCACCTGGTATGTCAGGCCAAGTACACAGTTGGATCATGGATGAAGTTGGATATAGAACTGGATACCGGACCCCAAGATGACACTTACTGTATTCAGAATTTCTGCATGAGAATTTCTTATTGGGTGTCAATCCCATCATGCCTCTGGCCCAGCCAAGCTATGTGAATCAGCAAACCCGTTCTAGATCCGGAAACTGCATGTTGATGAATGCTATGCAAGCAAACTTTGAAGGGACTTGCTTGAAACCATGGATGTATTTATACAAAGGGCAAAAAAAACCAATGAAGATGATGTTCAACTCTAAAATTGCTGACACCATTCTCTTTCCCGACACACAACACCAATGTGCGTAGCATGCTCACAAAGCTGGAGGTGTCCTGTCACCTGTTTAATAGACTAGTCTTTAATGGTGGTCAATGCGGAAAAAGCTTTTTAGGGGGCAGGGGCTTTATCGTTGCAATAGCACAAGTGGCCACTGGAAAATAATTGGAAGCAAGGCTGTTCTATGTTACTGTCAACTGATTAGATTTCTGATACCTTCTAAAATGCCTCAGATGTCAACAGTTTGTAGTGGTTAAATGCGGACCGAATGTTGGACATGACACACATTTATTTTTGTTGCAGGAGACAGAAGAAAGAAAGTGTTGGAGTGGAACTGTACGTTTACGAGGGAGTATAGTTGTACTGTACAGAACAAAAAGCATTAGGCCTAGGTGTGTGTGTGTGTGTGTGTGTGTGAGAGTGTGTCTGTGTGTGTGTGTGTGTGCATGTACATGTGCCTTCATTCATATCATCACGCATCATTTATTTCTTTCTACTATTGCAACCACCTGAAAGACATAGACCTCCTCTCCTTTCCTCTCTTGCTTCTTTTTTTCCCCCTAGTTTCCTTTTCTCTCTCTCCTCTCTCCTATCTATCTGTCTCAGTGAAAGGCCAGTGTGAGCTCAAAGGCCTGCCGTGGTAGGTAGTTATATAGCTCCATTGTCACACAGCCTTTCACTATCTGCTCCATCTTAATAAGAGCAGTCGTCATTTAGAGTCTAAGTCGCTCTCAGTCTCCGTGCTTTAATTATGACGTATCGATTGTCTCGTTAAGTCTAGTTTGGCTTAATGAAATCTATTGTTACCTCTAATTCTGCCTTACATTGTCCCTCCTTGCAGCGGTCCTGGGCTCTCTTTGTGCTGTCTAATCTGACTATGTGTGTGTGTGTGTGTGTGTGTGTGTGTGTGTGTGTGTTCTCATTTCTGTTTCTATATGTTTGTGTCTTGGTTTAGTTTTGTTTATGTCTCTAGGTGTGTGCGTGTAGATCTCTGTGCGTTGTGTGATGTTTGTGTGTGTGTGTGTGTGTGTGTGTGTGTCGGCTTCGATGGGTCCCCGCTCTAAAAGGCGCTGCTGTCACCGTTTATCTGCTGCTTCCTGATTCCCTTCCATCGACTCTCAGCCAATCAATTCACCTAAATGATGCAATTATACGCCCTCCCTATCCCCCTCTACATTTAAAGTTGAGAGGTTTATTTTGGATCAATCCAGACCACTTTTGTGTGCAAAGTACACAATTGCATTGCCTTCAGATTCCTTAGGCAGCCCAATTGGAGCAAGCCGTGGGTGTGAATGCTAATGAGAGACCCTGTCCTTCAAAAGGCTCTGTCGAACACTGGCAGAGACAATTAGAGAAGCAGCAGTGAAAAAAAAAAGGGCAATGAAAAAAAACATTCCAGTTCCTTTACAGGACTCCATTCACCAAAATCCATTGGTTTTAATGCTGCTTGAATTTAAAACCTGGTGTCATTTCGAGGCCTGTTCATTAGTCTATAACGAACAAAAATAATTATTTTTTAACGGTTCTCATCATCTCTCACAAGTGCCATACAGTTCAGACCATCAAGAATTCACAGGTCCAATTTCCATGGCCATCACAAGTCAGCACGTGTTCTCACAATGCAGTTCAGCAAATATTTTTATTTGTCGAGATCTCTGAACCATTGTATCCTGTTTGTCGATCCGCTCTCACCCTGGACACCAAACTGTTGGAGTCCCCTTCCCTCTGCTAGGAGGCTGTGGTCCATCAGGACCAAGACCTCACACCCCACACCACAAGAACAGTTTCTTTCCAGCTGCAGTTCATCAACAAAGCCGGGGACCACCCCACTAACTGACTCCCACCTCCCCAGGACAATTTCAAACACCCTTGCATATCTTTTCTATTCTTATTAAATACACTTATATCTGTTTGTTATTTACATATTTATCTGATATTGCAAAATGTTTGTTGTCTTTACTATATTATTCTATGTCTATGTTTATTGTTAAGGTCCTTTTACCGAATCAAATTCCTTGTATGTTCAATGTACTTGTCAAAAAAACAATTCTGATTCTGATTCTGATTGAGGATTGAGCCGTGAGGAGAAGTGGAGAAATGTGTACCCACACTACTCTGCTCCTCCGCTCCACTGGTTACCTGTGGCCGTCCACATCCGCTTCAAACATTGGTACTTGCGTACCGTGCTGCGAACAGATCAGGTCCAGTCTACATCCAGGACATGGTCAAACCGTACACCCCACCTCGTTCACTTCGCTCGGCTTCTGCCAATCGGCTTGTAGCTCCTTCACTTCGAGCTAAACACTCAACAAAGTCACGACTGTTTGCTGTTCTGGCTCCTCAATGATGGAGTGAGTTCCCCATTGACATCAGGACAGCAGAAAGTCTCTACAAACTAAAAACACATATTTTTTCGACTATACCTTGAATAGGGAAGGTAGCGCCGTAGTAGCACTTTAGTAGCACTTAAATGTCTCTTACTGATAGCACTTTGTAGTTTAACTTTATTGAAGAAAAGTTACTTTCTCGATTCTTGTTGTTCTAAGTTTGTACTCATGTTGAATGCACTTATTGTAAGTGGCTTTGGATAAAAGCATCAGCTAAATGACATGTAATTTAATGTGGGAATGTGCAAGTTATTTTACTACTATTAAATTATTTGATTTATTGTTTTGGACTATGAAACCCATTTGGAAACTTTACCATCCATAACCCTCAACGGTGGCCGAATAATTGGTGTGATTGGTGGACGTAATTGATGGTTTAGGGCAGGGGTGGGCAAAACTACGGCCTGTGGGCCGTATACGGCTCGTTGGGTTTTTTTAATCCGGGCTCCGCCCAGTATTATAATATAATAAATTATAGTAAAGACCGCTGTAACGCTTCTCCGTTCCGGACTTGAGTTTCCCGAAGCACAATGACGGCAACAGACCAGCATCGATGTTTCTTAATGCTTTTTTATTGCTCGGCTCTGTTTTAGGCTGCGTGTGCGCTCTCTGCAGCAGAACACGGCAGGCAGCGGACACACACGATGGCCTCCGACCGCACGGCAGGTTTAAAGGCCGCTGTCAAGCTTTCCTGCTGCAGGAGAGCGTGCACACAAACAGCCTACATGAGCGCTGAGCAATAACTAAGCATTAAGGAACATCGATGCTGGTCTGTTGCTGTCATTGTGCTTCGGGAACTCAAGTCGGGAACGGAGAAGCGTCACAGCGGTCTTTACGTGCCGTACTTTCTGCTGGCGTATCAGGCTGTGATTCCAGCCTGCTGCTCTCTGCGCTACTCACTTCCACCCCTCCCCTCACAGGCATATCACGCAAAAATATCGAACTCTCGCCACGTTTATAGCTCTGTGCTCATTAGCATTATGTTACAGTAGCTCTCTAGAATCCTCCCAATCCATAGATTCACAAGATATCCATCAATTCCTTCTCCACTAAGCATACGAGATGTATTCAACCAACACAAAACAATTTTTCCAAGCAATTGTAGAAAAATATGATGCACATTGATGATGAACACCATTTATGATCAATCATCAAAAGGCATTTCTGTGTTGGTTTCTCTCAGATTTTCCATGTGGGGGCAACTCTCGATATCAGCAAATTAAGCGAGCGTTTGACAGAGAACTGAGAGCTGATTCTGATTGGCTAACAGTGCTGTCATGTCTCATTTTGGTGGGTATAGCTCAATTATATAGGCTCTAACGATTAAATGAGGGCTATTAAACAAATTCAAATGGCATAAATATCTCCAAAATGCCTGATTTGAAGATATCATCTGAACCTCTCTAAATGTTTCTGCTTCATTACATTACATTTCATTTAGCTGATGCTTTTATCCAAAGCGACTTACAATCATACACTGTAGACACAGCTACGGGGAGCAGTGTCTTGCTCAAGGACACATCAACATGGGCTACCAGAGCCAGGGAATGAACCGCCGATCAAATCAGATTGAAAGACGGATCTGCTAACAACTGACCTACAGTCGACCCAAAGTCAAACTTTGCAGAGAGACTGTTCACATATTGTGCTATGATTTGGGAGAGGCTGAGGCTAGGGTCCATTGGACCTGGCGATGTCTGATGCCTGGTGAGCCGGCCTCCCGCGTTGGCCCTGCTGATGCGCCCCGCCCCCCCCTCCTCTCTACCTCTTTCTGTTTCATGGATTGGAGTTCCATTCATACATTGTCATATTCATGTAATGTGTTTATGTAACTTTGTAATGCTGTTCATTCTGTACACATGACATATATTGCATCTGTCCATCCGGGGAGAGGGATCCTCCTCTGTTGCTCTCCTGAAGGTTTCTTCCCCTTTTTTCCGTGTTCAAAGGTTATTTTTGGGGAGTTTTTCCTGATCCGATGTGAGGTCCTGGGACAGGGATGTATACAGATTGTAGAGCCCTCTGAGGCTAATTTGTAATTTGTGATATTGGGCTATACAAAATAAACTCAATTGAATTAAACCTGCAGCTGCATCATTCCAAAGAGATAATAATCCTGATAGTTTTTTTGTTTTGTTTGTCGAACCTGAAACCTTTTCATTTTTGCTATGTGCCATCTTCAATTCAGTTCATTTAATTGAATTGAATTTAGTTTATTTTGTACAGCCCAAAATCACAAATTACAAATTTGCTTCAGAGGGCTTTACAATCTGTACACATACAACTCTAAACCCTGAACCGATAACCGATAGATAGGCTCTTTTAATTGACATCGCTTAACGCCCAAATAAACTAAATTTAAAGCTCAGTTAAGTACTTTATTTTGATAGGATCCCTCTCCCTGGATGGCTCTAGTGGGGCAATATGGTACCACAAGCTCCTTAAGATATGAAGGTGCATCACCAGTCAAGGCTTTGTAGGTGAGAAGAATATTTTTTACAGGGAGCCAGTGCAAAGCAGCTATTACAGGAGTAATGTTATCTCTTTTCTTAGTTTATGTGAGTGCATTCAGGATTAACTGGAGGGATTGAAGAGATTTATTAGAGCAGCCTCATAATAAGGAATTACTGTAATCTAGTCTAGAAGAAATGTATGAACAAGATGTGCCTGATTTTGCATGAGGAAATTCTCTCTAACTAGACCTCGCTGAACTTTAGTTGAATAACGTCCTCCAGAGGTGCTTTGAACAATCTGATTTGATGCATTTACACTTTTTGAGATTAGATGTTAATCTGCCCAAAATGCTTAAAGTTAATAAGTGTAACTGTTTACACAAGATCAATAGCCCTTTCTCACAACAGACATTTTGATTTCTGTTGTTCTGAACAGGTATTATTCAAAACTAAGGTTGGTTCTGATCCAGTGTTCCAGTGAGAGCGAGAGTAAGCCAGCATGCAGCTACCTATCAATAATTTGATCATTTACATGTATGTCTTTCTTACTTTGGCAAATCAAAAGGACTTCATTGAAAAAGGTTTGTCATTTAAAATATAATGTTGTTGGATCAGATGCATATATTTTGTCTTGGCTACTCAAAAATGTGTTCATGATTCATGAAAAGAGGTTTACTTAGCAGTAAACGACTAAATGCCTATCATGGCAAACACAGCATTAGGTTTCCATCTAGAAATGCTCATCTTTTTACGTCTTTTAAGTGTACTCTCACCCATCATCCATAAGAAAAACACATGAGGGTGCTTCACATGCACACAACACTGTCTACAGGCTTCACCACTGGGTCTGAATGGAATTAAACCTTTATATAATCAGCTAAATATTTAATTACACATAGGTATTGTTATGTCATACTAATTTGTATTAAATAATACTTGACAAATAAATTAACTGTAAAGTTGGGTTGTTCATTTAATAATGTCTGTTATTAAAGGTTTTATATACTATTTATTTTGAATAGACTACTTTAGAACAATTTAGAATTATTTTAGGTTAGTTTAAATGTAAAAGTATACAAATAAATATGCAACTAATACGATTTATTTAAAATTACAAAGATACACGTTAAATTGTTAATCTGGACATGAAGCTTTATATAATGATTACTCTGCTTCCTCCCCGGAGTCGTTGTGACTTCACGTCTCATAGGGTCCATTGGACCTGGAGGTGTCTGATGCCTGGTGAGCCGGCCTCCTGCCATGGCCCTGCTGATCGCCCCGCCCCCCCTCCTCTCTACATCCTTCTGTTTCATGGATTGTCATATTCATGTAATGTGTTTATGTAACTTTGTAAATGCTGTTCATTCTGTACACATGACATCTATTCATCTGTCCATCCGGGCTCTCCTGAAGGTTTCTTCCCTTTTTTCCCTGTGAAAGGTTATTTTTGGGGAGTTTTTCCTGATCCGATGTGAGGTCCTGGGACAGGGATGTCGTATGTGTACAGATTGTAAAGCCCTCTGAGGCAAATTTGTAATTTATTGGGATAGATATTGGGCTATACAAAATAAACTGAATTGAATTGAATTGAATACATATATAATTATAGAAAATTATTATAATTGTATTTAAATTGGTAGAAAGAAGAAACACTGTATAAATACAACTGTACAAAACACAAGTGATTGGCATAATACTTAAAAAGCAGTTAGGTTGTTAATAACATGTCTGTTATTTTACTTCCTTTTATTTTCATTAAAGGGAGGATTGTTGTTTTTTAAGTATACATAACCTTTTCCATTTGGATTCAGCCATGTGCAGCTGACAGATGTTTTCATTAGTCTGTATTGTTTATAATGCTGCTAGGTCGACATAAGCGGCATGTGCTGTTTTTATGACGAATTTAAATGAGTGAAAATTCCATTCAGGGAAGTAGAACACAGTAAACAGGTATATCATCACATCAATTTGCCACCAGGTCAGGCTCTCAGGTCTTAAAGATATTTAGATGGAAACGTTAAAATAGGCTAGTTTCAAAACAATGACATTTTTTAAGGTAACTTGCATTGTTAGCCCTATGAATCAGCCTATAACAAACCAGTGGCCTTCCCGCTGACCTGCCAGCCGGTGGGTTCGCTGTGGATGTATGGATTCTGAATCATACAGTGCATCGCTGGTAAAAGCACAAAACAAGTTTCTTCAGCCCTGCCTTTCTCCATATCACCTTCCCCTTGCAACGTATTTTAAACTTAGAACAACATCTCCCCTCAGCAGGATCTCTAACCTCTAAACGTCTTCCTCCCCTGTGAATGACACACTGACAGCTCTGGTGCAGTGCTCGGGCTTTAAAGGAGTCATTCACCCAAATCCCTGTCTGACCTTTTGCTCTCTTTCTTCTGCGCTTAGTTCAAGTTCTAACACCAGTCAACTAGAAAACACTCTGATCCCTGGCCATGACTAGTCCCCTGTGTGTGTGTATGTGTGTGTGTGTGTGTTTGTGTGTGTGTGTGTGTGTGTATGCATGTGTGTGTGCGTGCGTGTGTGCGTGTGTGTGTGCGTGCATGCGTGTGTGTGTGTGTGGTGTGTGTGTGTGCGTGAATGCGTGTGTGTGTGGTGTGTTTGTGAGCTGGACAAATCTACCAATCTATTCCCTAGCAGCAATCCTGAGCAGTCAAACATGGCTGGCAGTGCTGGCTGACTGGAGGGATGATGGATGGAGGCTTGGTTAGCTCTGCATCATGTACTGAACATCAAGGGTGCACATGTGGCAGCGGGAACAGGTCTGCAGTTACAAAATCACAGGTTATAGGCTATGGGGGAGACAAAAGCACAGCAGTGGCCTACACTAAGACTGGAAACTAGAAGGTTGTGTTGGCTAGCTCCCAGTGTGTACTGTACATATAGACTAGGCTTGTTCTGGCCAAATCCCAGTTGACAGAGGTTTCAGCTGGGGTTGTTTTCTCCGCCGCCCCATACAATTAGAGTATAGACTCAGATTGTACGGGGCAACTCCAAATGGACTGACTGGATTGTGCTGGCCAATGTTACACACTGTTGGCATTTCATTTCACCACTGTTCTACATAATTCCTTAATTTGCGAATACAACAGTTTAAGAAAAGTCTAGAATAATTTTAAAATATATGAGCCTGCGTACATAAAACATTCATATGCATTAACATGGGCAATCCGATCAAGAGAGGGCAGCTCTAAATACAACTCTCAAACCACTTGCCGAGGTTGTCTGGGACACATTTGACCACAGATCTTGTGTAGTGTCAATGCCAAAGTTTACTGTGGACGTAAAAGGAAAACACAAAGCCAAAGCTCTCCTTTTGTTCTTCCTTTATTTCATCTCCAGTTGGTTTATTTCATCTCCAGTTGGTTCTCAAGTGGCTTTTGAAAAGTCTCCATTGAAAAATATTAGGAATGTGTCAAACATCTTGACACATTTGTTTTCATTTTTACTTCTTCTTCTTTGAATTGGCTCATTGAATTAGTTGCTGATGTGCAGGTGGAACCGTAGCTCCTCCCATCAGTGTTTGAATGGGTGTGAATGGGTGAATGATGTCATGTAGTGTGGTCGGAAGACTAGAAAAGCGCTATACAAGTACAGGTATTTACCCTTACACTGGAAGAGCATTGCTGCCTCCCACCATGTGAACAAATCAGATCTTTGCTTTGATCTTTGATCTTTTGATCTTTTGCAGATCTTTTTGTTAGGAGTGAGAACATGTTGAAACTAGTACACCTACAGCAAATAGACTTATGCCTTTAATAATGAGTTAAATATTTAACAATTAAAAAAAATATATATATATATAGTAAAAGTCAGCCAACAGTTACAGACAAGAAAATAGGGATAAAATTAAATAATAATTATGGCTTTGCTTCTATTTTGCGAGTTGACTATGCTGTTACTGTTCTATTCAAATTTGACTCCGTAAACAGGAAGTGTAACGTTGCATATAATCAGAAATTATAACGCAACATTTCAGACTTTCTTTTGGTTGTACTTCATCCAGACCTCTTCCCTCTCGTTCTCTTTCCTCAGAGGCACAACAGCTTTCAAAGACAGCAGAAACGCCCTTGCATAAAGAGAGTGAAGTGGAGGAGAGAAAAAGAGTAAGGATGGCTTAAAAGTAAAGTGTTGATGAGGAAGGAAGGGACAGATAGATGGACTTACTGTACAAAAAAAAAAGAACTGGGTTGAGAAGGGATGGGTAGGGGGAGGAACATGCGAAGCCCAAAGCCAGCTCTGTGTTGGGAGGGGAGGGGGAGGAGGAGGCCCAGTAAATCAGCCAGCCTCTTGTCAACACCTCCCACCAGCTCCCCCCCAGGGGCTTCTGAAGCCACTGAGCTGAGAATAACAAATGGCCGTCATTGGCCAGGCAAAAAGCTGTGATTATAATTATCACATCCCACACTGACCTTGCATAAACCTTAATCCTTCTCCAATGGAGCATTTAAATAGGCTGCCAACAGCGACAGAGATGAGGAGCGAGGGAGGGAAGGAGGGGCAGGGGAGGCAGGGAGGGAGGTGATGCAGGAAGGAGAAGGAGCAATGCGAGCAGAAGTAGAAAGAGAGGCGAACACAACATGTAAAGATGAGGAAGTGGGAAGGAAAAAGAGCTCAGAGGGTAGAAGAAGATAGAAGCAAGTCGATGATGAGAGAGAGGCAGGCAAAGTAAGAAGAGCGCAGTGCATGTCATGGTTCAGCTGCACACCAGGAGGTTCAGCAGTCTAACACAAGGAGTAATGAAGAGGTGAGACTGCAAGTCAGTGAGTACAGGAGAAGAGAGAGTATGGTAAACAAATTAAAACCCTGTGGGATGTCAAGGGACTCTATACAACTTACAAGGGACGAGACTATGGATAAATAGGGTGAACATGTTTAACTAGATATCAACATTAAACTTTCCCAGTTCATTACTTAAATTAAGACAATTCCATTTTTGTATTACAAGTTTTCTGAAATTGTATCTTTAAATATCCACATGAGGCAATCTATTCTATTATTTTTTCTATAGATAAGGCTTTAACAAATCCCTCTGTAAAATCCTTTAGAATATAGGAATGAATTGGGAAGGTTTGGTGTATGAAAGCTCCACTAAAGTTAAGATTTCTGGCTGAGATTCTTAGAAAAACTAATTTAGAGAAAACGACCTTTAAAGATACATATTGCTAAATTACATACATGTTTAAGAAACACTACAGGTGAATAGGGTTAAAAAAAAAGTAACTTATTGATGTCACCATTAAACTTCCACAAATACATTACATTAAGACAATTATGTTATGCATTGCATGTTTTCTGATATATTATGTTTAAATATAATTCAGGACATATCTAGACTAATTCTAAAACAAACACCGTATAGTGTATTTTGGATGTTTTCTTTCGACTATAGTTCTAAAAGAAGACATATTATAGAAGGAAAATAGTAACATATCTCAAAATAAAAACGTTTTTTCCTGTAGTGTATTGCCCTAAAACCTGAGAGGTACAAAAGTAACGGACGTTTTATTTTAAATGGGTAGAGAAAAATTAAACCAATCACCAGATCTTCACCCAACAGTGGAAGATTTGGTGTTGGATGGCATCGTCATCAACACACCAAATATAGGAAAATGTTTTGGAAACATAACCATCCAATAACTATGGAAACAAAAGGTTGGAAATGAATTACCCATTAATGTGATTTTCCCATTAATAAAGTGAATTAAAAATAATAATTTGAAAGAGTACATTTTAATGAAAATAAATAAATCAACTAATGATAACTCAATAATTTATAATGAATGAATGGAATAGGCGATAACCAGACAGAAAGACTTTGGACACTCAACATTTATGTTAGATAGATAGATAGATAGATAGATAGATAGATAGATAGATAGATAGATAGATAGATAGATAGATAGATAGATAGATAGATAGATATATATATATATATAGATAGATAGATAGATAGATAGATAGATAGATACTTTATTAATCCCCAAGGGGAAATTTGTTGTCATAGTAGCGCCCAACACTTTACAGACACCAAATAGAATAGACTAAATAAAATAAACACACACATTAAAATAAAATATAAGAACAGGGATGACAGATATATACAAAGTATAAAATATTATATATATATAAAATATATATACACAATAGAATACAATAAAATATATACACAATAGAATACAATAAAATATATACACAATAGAATACAATAAAGAAATTCAATTTAATTTAAGTTTAAACAGAGTGTGCAAAATGCAAAGTATGTGTAGTGTATATGAAGTGTAAATCAACATAAATGTGAATGTGTACAGATAAAATGAAAATGAAAATTAGTCCAAAGAGGGTCTGGCCAGAGGTGCATTGTTGTACAGTCTAATTGCCATGGGCAGGAATGTTTTCCTGTATCGGTCCTTGTGACAGCGGAGCTGGATGAATCTTTTGGAGAAAGTGCTCCGCTGACTCTGCAGTAGGTGGTGGAGAGGGTGGTCCGGGTTGTCCAATATGGACAATAGTTTCTTCAGTGTCCTCCTCTCCACCACCTCTCCACCACCTGTTCCAGATGCTCCTGCTTTCCGCCGATGATGGAGCCGGCCTTCTTAACAAGTGTGTTAAGTATGTTGGTGTCACCGGCTCCAATGCTGCTCCCCCAGCAGACAATGGCGACATACAAGACACTGGCCACAACCGACTGGTAGAACATTTCCAGCATCTTGCTAAACATGTCGAAGGATCGAAGATTCCTCAGGAAAAAAAGTTGACTCATCCCTTCTTGTAGACAGCGTTGATGTTGGCCTTCCAGTTCAGTCGGCTGCCCAGGAACTTGTACTCCTCCACCATGTCCACGTCCACTCCCAGGACACTCGAAGGTCTAGGAGCTGTCGTCTTCCTCCTGAAGTCAACCACCATCTCTCTGGTCTTGGCCACGTTCAGAAGCAGGTGATTCTCACCAGCCCACTCCACAAAGTCTTCCACCACTGCCCTGTACTCCTCCTCCCGTTCATCCTTAATACACCCGACCACTGCAGAGTCATCAGAGAACCTCTGCAGATGGCATGACCCCGAGTTGTACTGGAAGTCAGTGGTGTACAGGGTGAACAGGAAGGGAGACAGAACATTTCCCTATGGGGCTCCAACATCAATGACCACCGTCCCAGACAGCACACGGCCCAGTCGGACATACTGTGGTCTGCCTGTGAGGTAGTCAGTGATCCAGGAGACAGTGGATGAGTCTACCCCCACCACCCGCAGCTTCTCACTCAGCAGCAGTGGTTGGATGGTGTTAAATGCACTGGAGAAGTCAAAGAAAGTGACTCAAAGAGACACCGGTTCCATCCAGGTGCGACTGAGCTCGTTGCAGCAGGTAGATGATGGCGTCATCCACTCCCACACGAGGCTGGTAAGCGAATTGCAGAGGGTCCAGTGATGAGTTCACCTGCAGTCGGAGGTGGGCCAAGACAAGCCTCTCCAGCACCTTCAGCCATGTTGAAAATATACTCTAATGCCACACCATGGTGTCTAATTGTCAGGCTGGGCCTTTTGATGATTGTCATTGTTTTTATGAGAAGCAATAAATATCTCTGAATTCTTCAGTATTGCTGTAATAGCTTATGATAAGTCCAAAAGTACATGACAACAATAGCTGAATAGCATATGTCAGTATCCGGGAAGTGACGGATGTTTGTATACAACAGTTGCCCTACAGATATGGGAATATAACTGTATCAACTGAATGTGATTGACCTTTATGGGAAGTGATGTGATGTTGGTGGAAACAAGAAGTTTCCAAAACTTAAACACTTATTTTTGCAGAAAAATTGTCATACCTGACTAATATATCAAACCAATTCACAACACAGCACAACATGTTTGAATGTAGAATTACCGATTGTAAAATATTTTACTGAAAATAGCTACAATTTAGCCATGTTATGTGATGCACACAATAATTATGGTAAAGATACTATTTTGGGGGATTTCGACCATTGTTTCTACCAGTGTCAGGGCCTTCAAAGCCTTCTCTGAAGGCCTAAACAGAATCACAAAGTTATAGCTATTTTATTATATATATATATATAATAATATTTTTTTAATAATTAAAAGTTATATCTATTTTATAATGTCATTGTATTTCACAAATACACTACATGTGTTATAATTATTTTTCCCTATTAGCTTATTTTCTCATTGCACAGACAGGAGTCTCATGTGTTCCTCTGGCTTGGTAGCTGCTTAACAGCATCATTATCCAATCACATCGCATGTTAATGGTCACGCGGGCCGTGTGACTAATCACACGTCCAGGCTTCTAGAAGGCTCTCTCTAGTATTTTAAACGGGCTTTGTCTTCCAAGCATTTTAAACGGGCTCGTCTTCCCTATAAAAGGAGCCCATTCAAAATACTTTGAGCCTTCTAGATGCCTGGACGTCTGATGACGCCCCGCGTGACCATTAACATGCGCTGTGATTGGTCAATCGGCTACCGTGACTCGTCGTCTATGCTGCGTTCACATCAAACGCGGCGCGAATTTTTCGCGCGACCAGATCCCAAGCAAAGTCAATCCACAGACGCGTTTAGACGGCGCCGCGATAGACGCAAATCGGGCGGCGCGAATTTTTCGCCCGAGTTGAAATATTTCAACTTTATGAACCCAAATACGAGGGCGTCTGATGACGTTTGTGGTATTTCCACAACAAGTATAGAGTAGAAATAGTGGTTATTTATTTCATGGCGGACGGCGGTAGTCATAACTGTTTACGGAGACAAGCCACGGAGATAAGCCACGCCCCCTTTTCGCGTCTAAACACGCCTGTGCATTGACTTTGCTTCTGGTCGCGCTATTGGTGTGAACTTGTCGGGCGTCGAAACTCACGCAAGTATTCGCGCCGCGTTTGGTGTGAACGCAGCATAACAGGAAACTATAGCACGGTTCATGTTATTGAAACTGAGTAATTTAATTTATAGTATTTTAGTTCTTTCATCTGTGGTGGAAGGAGGAGTAGTAGAACCGGACTTGGTGGCAGATTTACTTCCAACGCCATTCTCAAGGAGGACGTTTTGGTCCAGAGGGACCTGCTGGTGGAGCTGCCGCCCACCGACACCCTCTACAACCGCGTTCTCGAACTCTTTCTTCGCAGAGAGGAGAATGGACTTTGTTTTTAAGTGAGCATCTGGTGAGTTCATCCATCCATCCATTATCACCTCTTATCCGGGGTCGGGTCGCGGTGGCAGCAGGTTCAGCAGGCCGACCCAGGCTTCCCTCTCACCCGCAACACTTTCCAGCTCATTCTGGGGGATCCCGAGGCGTTCCAAGGCCAGCCGGGGAGATATAATCCCTCCAGCGTGTCCTCGGTCTTCCCCGGGGCCTCCTACCTGGTGAGTTCACTGCTTTTTAATAATAATAATAATATTAGAATGGCTCGTGTTTTAGTCCCCCCGTTTTGTTTTTCGTCATGTTTTATTATAAATAAATGTGACTGGTTCTTTTAAGAATTTGTTCTTGTCCTTGTGTTAATTACGTTGATGTGACTATGCATTGTCCGTTAATGACGCAGCATGCCGTCATGCGCGTATTTATAGATCTGCACTCTGCAGTTAGTGTATTTGTAGGTGTTGCGCTTCATGTAACATTTTATTTCACTTGTCAAATATGAGGTGTTTACACGAAACAAATAATAACCTGTAGCTGTAATCAATGAGGTGATTAGGGTGTTCAGCTAGTAGAGACGGCACAGAAGGCCTGGGTCCGAAATGCACGGCCTGCCACTGGTTTCTACAGATGATGAAATATTGTTATCTTCAAGATAATTTCAGCAATCTGTGAATGTGATGATATCACGTCATAGCAATGAAAGTTATTAAGAATCAGAATTATACTTATGATACAACAGAGTATATTTATTCAAACATATTTACCACAGTTTCATTAAGGAAAAACACTAATGATAAATGTTCCACAACAATTCCCCTTTTCGTCGGTATAGTGACCATTAAAGTATTTACAATTTATTGATACATCAATACATACTTCCCCAAAGAATGGTTTACATATGCACATCATCAATCGGTAAGGTTAAAGAATCAGCTGTTTTTGTGGGAGGTAAGCAACTCTATGTTGTAGCAAGCTGAGGAATCTTGACATAATATTAATTAAACCCTGACACGATCTTGGGAGATGAGTCAGCCGACCTCCATCTCCAGGGTTCTGGATTCAAAAGAATAACATGTCAGTGAGGTGGTAACAAGCAACGATCATCACAATTTAAACAAATACAAATACATATATTTTCATAACAATTATTAGGAACCAATTGTCGATCTAATTGGTTCCCAGTAAGCATTCATTGGATTATTTCTTCTTTATTACACCACATCGAAAAGGAAAAAAACTGTAATAATAAGAAATATAAGTATTATTACTCAGGCACCTGAAAAATATCAATTTTTCACTCCTCCTCTTCTTCATCAGAGGAAGGAGGGAGTCCTTCCTCTGATTAATTAGCAAATTCAACCTTAAAGAACCTGGGTATAAACAGTTCATAAATGCTTGATAACACTATAATCATATAACAATTAAACAATATTGCAGCTATGTGTAATCACTCATTAAACATACATATGATGTCATTTACGGCGTAGTGTTACAACTACATCGTTGTCTCAAACTCATTTTCACGGTCAGCATCATGGTTGCCCTCAAAGTGCCGGTTGTAACTGTAACACTATGAATGTAACTACTCCCTAACGTATTGTTAAATAACTGTCTCTGCAATTGATTATTGTTTATTCAAGTGTACAAATATTGCACATGAATTTATATAAATGTCAGAAAATTGTTATTATACCATACATCCTTTAAATTTAGTGTTAAGAAACCCACATTACTCTATCAAAGATCACACTTTCAAAGAAAATAAAAAAGACAAATATCATTAGCATACGTTATTACATGAACTTTTGTCTGTAGCTTTTGTGAATATATTCTGCTGCGATTGCAGTCTGCCTTTTAATCTTGGACAATTTTAGGTTTTTCTTGGATGCTAAATTTAGCGTACTCCATGTTTGTGTTGTATTCCTTCATCACTGCCTCATTACACAGAAGACTTAAAGGTTTGTCTCCTTGAAGCACAAACATGTATTCACTTTCATCTACAATTAAATCTTCTTCCCTCAGCATCAATCTCTCTCTTCTTGGACATTTTGGGATTATTCGTCAATCTTTTTCAACTCAATCACTTTTTGGAAAACCGCTTTAGTTAAACGGCGATACGGAAACACTGCTTTCGGGCATCAGGATGCCGTTCATTCGCGGGTCACAATCAACATGCATTGTGGTCAATGTACACTGTAAAGTAGAATAGACTTTATCATAAAATGATCAAATATACATGAGTTTGACATGTATATTGTAGTGTATCATACACATTGCATTAACCTTTAATATGCAGCATCCAGTTAAATTCCTCCTCTAATTGGTCAATTATTTGTTATATAACAACACGATTAATTAAGATCCCAATTTCACTGCAACAGTGTATTGTTTTTTATTTTGTAACTTGGGTGCATGCAAGGAACAATCAAAAGAAAAAAAGGAGAAGTACCATTTTGTGGAAGTATCATTAAACATTCTCAACATTGTGTGTGTATTCTGCTTATCAATGCTAAATAGTGAAGGTTAGTGTTATATAATATTCATGATACATGGGAATTTAAATGTATATTATTTATTTAACGTATTTATTTTATTTAAATGTACATTGATATTATTGATAGTAGCAGCAGGATATGTTTATTCCTGGTCATAGCAGTGTGTTGTAAAGAGATAAGTCATTTTAAACAAACACAAACACTACACAATGGTCATGCTGCATTCTGTGAGCGTATACACACATGCATGCAGTACTTGCACGTAAACATGCACACATTGTACTTTCCACATGGGGACATGAGCGCAGGTCACCAGTGCTGTGCTCCCAATCCATAAATCATAATCTTTCAGCAAAAGCAGAATTTAATTTCCCTGCCGGCGTCTTATCAGGCTGAGGAGGGATATACAGCCCATCACCATGCTCGTTTATTATCTCTGTGAATAGGCTGTGGCAGGGATAGGGCTATAACCTGGTGAGATCAGGCATGGGACTGGATTAGACTATTAACTGAAATAGCATATCAGGGCTAAGTCTATTACCTAAAGCACCAGTATCATGTTATCCTCATGGAGTCTCTTTAATTTGTTCCATTATTATCTACAGTGTTCTCTCTCTGTATTGATGTGCACAGTTGAGTGAATTGGCCCTGCAAAGCAACGCTGGCCCTGACCTAAAGTTTTGCTATAGTATCGGCTTGTCAGGCTCCACCACACTGGCTCATTATTACATAACTGCTGCCAACAGCCACCTCACACTTTGTAGGGAGGTTTGCTGGTGCCCTGCAGTTTGGAAACACTAGTGGCTCGGATGGGTATGTCATTGCCAGACTTTTTAATGTAAATTATGATGGTTTTAAACTGAATGAAAAAATACTAAGGGTGAAAACAACTTTACTTAATTTGGAAAAGGTATGAAATTATAAGCATGAAAGATGACATACATCACGTAGCCGCATTAAGGCTTAGTGATGCTTAAGTTTAAGCATCACTACAAATCAATTCTTTAAATGGTTTAGAGATTTGCAACACACCAGCAGTTCACTATCTGAGATGATATTTTACGCTAACAATTAATTATGATCATAACAATGTTAATCTTTTCCAGATTACACCACCCGCTGAGCTTGACATTAGCACACTGATGGGACATTTTCACAGAGCAGGACATACATACTTTTATCTTTTAATAATTAAATTCTTGTTTCAATATTCTTGTCTCTCTATCTTCCTCTAGGACACATGTATAAAGTAAATGTTATACTTTTTATTTCATCACATGAAATCCATATCATGCTGTGGTTCAGATTCAGCAGTAAAATAAAATACAATTTGAACTAATTTTTCTGACTCACCCTTTTGTTTTGTGGAAGTAGTCAAAGGGAAAAAAGTTGGTTGTAAGAAATGTAAGGAGGAGCAACCAGAAGCTAAGTCATTTTAGATTGAAATTTTTTAACCAAAGAGCATTTTACCAGAACACAATATTTTCTTTTAGGTGCTTATTTGGTTTGTTTCACAGATTGAGTTCTGTAGATTGATGCCATTCTCATCTAAACATTTTTTTAAATGTGAGTATTACAGTTAGTTCAAAAACAATTCTGGTCAAGTCTAATCTACTTTTTGTTCTCTCCTCGCATTGAGGTGAGAAAAAAAAGGATAATTTTTCTGAATTATGTTGGGTTTTTCTTTGTCTGGATAATTGTTTGCTATTGACATTCTTTTTGCCTGAACTATGGGGCAGTCTTTTGGGGTTCTCACTTTCATTTCAGAGGGGAAGTGTGATTTCTTTTCTTAGCATTGCCAGCTTGCTCATGCTTATTTTGGCAATAAACCTTTTTGAAGCTATTTTTTTAAATATAATTTTCCAGGACAGAAGGAAACAATGATATTTCCAACATGTGATCAGTTTATCTAAATAATAGTAATTTGGAAATGTATGCTGACTCTGGCCATGTGACACATGTTTTTGTAATCACTCTCACAGAAAGATAACAAAGGTCCGCATTGCACGTTAAACTGTCGGGGTATTAAAACACTATTGTAAATCAAGAACCAACATTTGGTGATAGCTAGATTGCTAGCCAACTAGCTAGTACCCAGCTAGCTGCTAGCTACTAACCAACCGACAGCAAGACAGGTTGGTTGAATTTGCTCTCAAGATGAACTAATATTTATAGATTTAAACTCTCTGGAACTGTGTCTACCCTTCTGGCAGGTGTACTGATATACTTGGGTTATTTTGTAGTTCCTCATAGTGGAACGATACAAAAAGCTTAAATGTCCTTCTGTGATTTCAAGCCATTTTCACATGTCCTTCTGCCAGTCAGATGGTTGATGCATGTGGAACCCTAAAAACATCCAATGCTGCAGTGTAGCTACTGAATGTTTCCAAATGTCCTTCATTGTTTACAACACTACTAACGCTAAACCGGAAGAACTCATGCAAATGCAGTGCAGTAGCTAGCACAGTCAAGGGGGGTTCGGTCCCCCAACCTGGGTGGACCTTCTCTGTGGAGTTTGTACATTCTCCCCGTGGCAGTGTGGGTTCCCTCCGGGTTATCCGGCTTCCTCCCACAGTCCAAAGACATAGAGATCAGGTTCATTGGGCTCTTAAATTGGCCATAGGTGTGAATGTGAGCATTAATGGTTGTCCGTCTCTATATGAGCCCTGAGATGAGTGGGAGACCTGTCCAGGTGAACCCTGCCTTCACCTAATGTCAGCTGGGACCTGCTCCAGCCTTCCCACGGCCCTGAATAGGATAAGCGGTTTGGATAATGGAATAGAATGAGAAAAAATGGTGGAGCATAGTTTGTAATACAAACGCATCTGGAAGAAAACATGAACGCTTTTACTTCTATTTAGAAGATTAGCCCCATTCGGCCCAAAGGAGTATTTTGACCACAAGAAAATATCCAAATTGAAAAAGAAAAAATTTAATCCTCCTTTTTCACAGACTGAAAAAAATGAATAACTAGTCGATGTGTGCAAGACACTTAACCCTAAATTGCTCCCCGTAGCGGTGTCTACAGTGTATGATTGTAAGTCGCTTTGGATAAAAGTGTCAGCTAAATGTAATGTAATAAAATGATCTTGGCAAAAACTTTTCTTCCACCTGTTCTATTTTTTTAAACAGACTTTAACAATATAAAATGCTATTAATACATACTGAATGTCATTTTAAGTGCACATATGAATATAAAGTTTGATGGTACTCAGCTGTCTTCTTGGCCTGTGTTGAGCTAACCTGTGTTCAGGTTCTGACTACTGACTGGCTCATCAGCCTAAGAGGAGGAGACATATGTGGCTCTGACAGCTGATTGGCTGTCAGAGGCTCCTTGAAATGCAGCCATGCATTGGATTGGTTGCACGCCTCTCAGTCAAATTGACACGCTAATGTCATTGAAGTAGACAGTGATAATGTCATTCCAGGTAGATAATGTGTTTTGACTAGGCTGAGGTAGTGGGATGATTGCAGTGATAATGAATCGGGACAATAAAACTGCAGTTAAAGGAGATGATCAACACTGACAACTCACCGATGAATAACTTTATTATTTTCTACTCTGGTTTAACATTTTCCTCTAATTTGCCTCCTTTAATCTAACCTTTATTTAAGCAGGCCGGCATTTTAGAATAAATTCTAATTCAAAATGACAGCCCGGCTGTTAAATTACGGCTGCAGAACTGGCAGCTGTAATTATATTGTAATACTATGGAAAAGATCTGGATAGAAATAGCACAGTGTTCTTGAAAGTGCTGTTTCATTTTGCAATTTCAATTAATTCAATTCAATTCAATTCAATTCAGTTTATTTTGTATAGCCCAATATCACAAATTACAAATTTGCCTCAGAGGGCTTTACAATCTGTACACATACGACATCCCTGTCCCAGGACCTCACATCGAATCAGGAAAAACTCCCCAAAAATAACCTTTCACAGGGAAAAAAGGGAAGAAACCTTCAGGAGAGCAACAGAGGAGGATCCCTCTCCCCGGATGGACAGAAGCAATAGATGTCATGTGTACAGAATGAACAGCATTTACAAAGTTACATTAAATTAAATTATGTCTCTCAGTGAACTGTACTCTCTAGAGGACCACCATTTTTACCCATTATGAAAAGATATGCATAGATGTAAAAACAATGTTGTATTTTAGGACAAAATATATATATTTTTAGAGCCTGAAAGATTTACACAAGAAGTTGCAATGTACAAACACGTTCAAGTACTGTTGCCATGTGACATCATCACTCTTTCAGACATGCATCTCTTTGCAATTGTACGTGTTGGTCTCATGTCTGAGCGTTTGTACTTACTCTGATCCTTTACATTTTCAATTACATTTCAAATACGACTCAAGGTGAACAATACAGTTTCAATAAAGCATCAAATTCCGCAGATGAGATTTTTTTTAAGTGAGAGAATGTAAAATACACCTTTACTTTTGGGCTCACTGCTGTTCTCCAGCTGTAACTCTGGCGCCTCTCGTGCTCTTGTGTGGCAAGAGCAGTTTGACTCTTTCCATAGTGGTCCTGTCATGGCTGTAACCGAACATTTACCTTATGGAAACTTAAATCACAAAGCCTAAAAACCACAACTTTTAAAGATAGATTAAGCCAGCAATGTCACAGGTTACATGTGTGAAGAGAGCTTTCTCAAAGGAGTGGTAACCCACCCGGTAATATTCAGCTTCCTGGACCAATCAGAGAGCTAAATACACAATAATCCATCTACAACAGTTGTGAAAAAATATATAATACATATATTAGGGCTGGGAGATATGTTGTACATTGATTAAAATATGATTATTTCAAGTTTTAGAATTAATCTTGCAAAATGTCAACAGAGTGAAACAGATGTGCAAAAAGGTTATATTCATAACGAAAGACAGCATTTTTTTTATGAAATCCATCCATCCATCCATTATCAGCCGCTTATCCGGGGTCGGGTTGCGGTGGCAGCAGGTTCAGCAGGCCGACCCAGGCTTCCCTCTCACCCGCAACACTTTCCAGCTCATTCTGGGGGATCCCGAGGCGTTCCAAGGCCAGCCGGGAGATATAATCCCTCCAGCGTGTCCTCGGTCTTCCCCGGGGCCTCCTACCAGTTGGACGTGCCCGGAAAACCTCTAATGGTCCAGGAGGCATCCTGACTAGATGCCCGAACCACCTCAGCTGACTCCTTTCGACACGAAGGAGCAGCGACTCGACTCCAAGCTCCCCCCTGATGTCTGAGCTCCTTACCCTATCTCTAAGGCTGAGCCCGGCCACCCTACGGAGGTAGCTCATTTCGGCCGCTTGTATCCAAGATCTCGTTCTTTCGGTCACGACCCAGAGTTCGTGACCATAGGTGAGGGTTGGAACGTAGATGGAGAGCTTTGCCTTCCGGCTCAGCTCCCTCTTCACCAAGACGGACCGGTACAGCGCCTGTTTTACTGCTGCAGCCGCACTGATCCGCCTGTCGATCTCCCGCTCCACCTTACCCTCACTCGTGAACAAGACCCCGAGATACTTGAACTCCTTCGCTTGGGGTAGGCAGTTTGTCCCCACCTGGAGGGAGCAATCCGCCGGTTTCCAGCAGAGCACCATGGCCTCAGATTTGGAGGTGCTAACTCTCATCCCTGCCGCTTCTCACTCGGCTGCAAAATGCCCCAGTGAATGCTGGAGGTCACGGTCCGAGGAGGCAAACAGGACCACATCATCCGCGAACAGCAGAGAGGCGATCCCGAGACTCCCGAACCGGATCCTCTCCGCCCCCTGGCTGCGCCTAGATATCCTGTCCATGAAAGTCACGAACAGGACCGGTGATAATGGGCAGCCCTGGCGGAGGCCAACACCCACCGGGAACGTGTCTGACTTACTACCAAGGATACGAACACAGCTCCTACTGCAGGCGTACAGAGACCGGATGGCCCGTGCCAACAGGTCCGGCACCCCATACTCCCGGAGCACCCCCCACAAAACCCCCCGAGGGACCCGGGCGAAAGCCTTCTCCAGGTCTACAAAGCACATGTAAACTGGTTGGGCAAACTCCCAGGACCCCTCCAGTAATCTTACAAGCGTAAAGAGCTGGTCCACTGTTCCACGACCGGGACGGAATCCGCACTGTTCGTCTTGAATCCGAGGTTCGACAAGCGGTCGGAGCCTCCTTTCCAGCACCCTGGCATAAGCTTTTCCCGGGAGGCTGAGCAGTGTGATTCCACGATAGTTCGAGCACACTCTTCGGTCCCCCTACTTGAAGATGGGAACCACCACCCCGGTCTGCCAGTCCATGGGCACTGTTCCCGACCCCCATGCAACACTGAAAAGGCGTGTCAACCAAGACAGCCGAACAATGTCCAGCGCTTTCACCATCTCAGGGCGGATCTCATCCACCCCTGGCGCCTTGCCACCAAGGAGCTTTTGGACTAGCTTAGCGACCTCTGCCAGGGATATGGGTGAAACCACCCCAAAGTCTTCCGGCGCTGCCCCCTCTCCGGGGGATATGTTGGCCGGGTTTAGGAGTTCCTCAAAGTGCTCTTTCTACCGCCCGACGATGTCCCCAGTCCGGGTCAGCATTTCCCCCCCCCTGCTGAGAACAGCCTGGGGTAGACCCTGCTTTCCCTTCCTGAGCCGTCGGATGGTTTGCCAGAACTTCCTTGAGGCCAACCGAAAGTCCTTCTCCATGGCCTCCCCAAACTCCTCCCATGCCCGAGGTTAGCCTCCACGACCTTCGCAGCTGCAGCCCTTCTGGCCCGCCGGTACCCGTCAGCTGCTTCAGGAGACCCCTGGGCCAGCCAGGCCCGAAAGGCCTCCTTCTTCAGTTTGACGGCTTCCCTCACCCCCGGTGTCCACCACCGGGTTCTCGGGTTGCCGCCACGACAGGCACCGATGACCTTCCGGCCACAGCCCCGAGCAGCCACGTCCACAATAGAGGCTTTGAACAAGGTCCACTCGGATTCCATGTCCCCAGCCTCCCTCGGGATTTGTGAGAAGGAGGTGGGAGTTGAAGACCTCCCGGACAGGATCCTCTGCTAGACGTTCCCAGTTCACCCTCACTACACGTTTGGGCTTGCCAGGTCTTTCTAGCCGACTCCCCCGCCATCTGATCCAACTCACCACCAGGTGGTGATCAGTTGACATCTCTGCTCCTCTCTTCACCCGAGTGTCCAAGACATACGGCCGCAGATCAGATGATATGATTACAAAGTCAATCATTGATCTCCGGCCTAAGGTGTTCTGGTACCAGGTACACTTATGAGCCACCTTATGTTCGAACATGGTGTTCATTATGGACAAACTGTGGCTAGCACAGAAGTCCAACAACAAAACACCATTCGGGTTCAGATCGAGCAAGCCGTTCCTCCCAATCACGCCCTGCCAGGTTTCTCTGTCATTGCCCACGAGAGCGTTGAAGTCTCCCAGGAGAACTATGGAGTCGGCAGGCGGCGCCCTTTCCAGGACCCCTCCCACCGACTCCAAGAAGGCCGGATAATCCGAAATGCTGTTCGGTGCATAAGCACAAACAACAGTCAGAGCCTTACTCCCCGCAACCCGTAGGCGCAAGGAGGCGACCCTCTCGTTCCCCGGGGAAAACTCCAACACAGCGGCGCTCAGCCGGGGGCTCGTGAGTATCCCCACTCCCGCTCGGCGCCTCTCACCATGGGCAACTTCAGAAAAGGACAAAGTCCAACCCTTCTCCAGGAGCTTGGTTCCAGAGCCCATGCTGTACGTGGAGGTGAGCCCAACTATATCTAGCTGGTACCGCTCCACCTCCTGCACCAGCTCCGGCTCTTTCCCCGCTAGTGAGGTGACGTTCCACGTCCCTAGAGCTAATCTATGCCGCCTCAACAACATCAACAACATCAAATAAGGTGTTTGTTGGACCCAGTCTTCCACCCAGATCTTCTGCCTATGTGGAATTTATCGCAATATATACAACATCTTCTGACTTCCTCCTGTACTCTTGTCATAATTAATTAATATGACCAGAGGCAGCTCTGCAAGTCCAAAACTGACGCTGGAGGAGCAAATAGTAGAGACACTGACCAAGCTGCCTTGTTTGACGACTTGGGATTGAGAACGCCTTGGCCGGTAGCTGATGCTGACCAACGTGCTGCCTGCAGACATCAGACTGCTTTCACAAACGGTGAGAGGAGATAAATTCAATTTTTCAATTCCATTCAGTTTATTTTGTATAGCCCAATATCACAAATTACGAATTTGCCTCAGAGGGCTTTACAATCTGTACACATACGACATCCCTGTCCCAGGACCTCACATCGGATCAGGAAAAAGTCCAAAAATAACACACGGAAAAAAGGGAAGAAACCTTCTGGAGAACAACAGAGGAGGATCCCTCTCCCCGGATGGACGGATGCAATAGATGTCATGTGTACAGAATGAACAGCATTACAGAGTTACATTAACACATTACATGAATATGACAATGTATGAATGGACCTCCACAATCCATGAAAACAGAAGGAGGTTGAGAGAAGTGAGGGCGGGGCACATCAGCAGGGCCAAGGCAGGAGGCCGGCTCACCAGGCAAGACGCACAGCCAGGTCCGATGGACCCTACGAGACGTGAAGTCGCAGAGTGTGTGTGTGTGTGTGTGTGTGCGTGTGTGTGTGTGTGTGTGTGTGCGTGTGTGTGTGTGAGAGTGTGTGTGTGATAGTGTGTGTGTGAGTAAGGTGCAATGGAAAGATGTGAATTCATCCATAACTAAAGAGAGAAGATGAGATAGGTGCTCAGTGTATCCTAAAACATCCCCCAGCAGCCTATAAGCCTATAGCAGCATATCAAGGGCTGGACCAGGGCAAACCTGATTCAGCCCTAACTATAAATACTATTAAAGAGGAAAGTCTTAAGTCTACTCTTAAATGTGGGAACTGTGTCTGCCTCTAGCAACCACAAGTAGTAGTATGATTTAATTCAATTTTGGGAAATATTTGTGTTTTGCTATATTGTGCGGCGCTAACAGATACTCAACAAATAAGCAAATAAATTAATACAATTAATTATAATCCTACAAAGTCTGTAACTAACAATTACTTTATTCATTGGTGAATCTGCAGACCATTTGATTAATTGTTTGATTGATAGTTAAAATTGTCCCACTGCTCATGGTTGTATAATGTATTTTCTTCAATCCCCTAAAAGTTTTCATATTGAAAAATTAAAAATTAAAAAAATCGGTAATTATCAAAATAGTTACCGATTCATTTTCTGTTGATCTACTGGCTGTTTTAAGCTCTATATCCTACATTAAATGACACAATTCCATTCAGTAAAGGTATAGCTAACGTAGTGGAAAGTACTGTTATTAATAATAAAGATAGAGGGATCCTCCTCTGTTGATCTCCCGAAGGTTTCTCACCCTTTTCTCCCCTTAAAGGTTTTTTTTTGGGGGGGGCGGGAGATTTTCAAGAACCGATGTGAGGTCCCATGACAGAGGATGTCGTATGTGTACAGATTGTAAAGCCCTCTGCGGATGATTTGTAATTTGTGATTTTGGGTTATAATTGAATTAAAGCTGATATGGACAGTGTATGAGATTAGAGTAAAGCTATTTCCAGAGAGTTAACAGCTCCTACTATTGCATTATACAACTGTCTGGTGGAAACCTTGCAGCTTCACTTGCCAGTTCTGCAAGTGTTTTCTACTCTAAACTCTCTTATATGCTGATCAGTTCAACAACGATTGGCTTTTCCTCACATCTGTGGCAGTTATAGGGGTGTGATGCGAGGCTGGGTGTTTGTGATAGGGCCCATAGAGGCTGTAATGATAGGCCACAGCAACCAGCCGCTCCCATTGAGATGCAGATCTGTGCTAATTCATTCTCATGTTTAAGGGAATTAAACATTTTTCTGGAGAAAAGAGCGCGCGGCTGGGAAGCGCCTTAATATGTAGCCCAGATAAAAGGAGGGATGTGTTTTCTCTGTGACGGACATACATTTATTCACATTTCCCCAGCCAATTTCATTTCAATGTAAAATGAGGAGACGAGGTTAGGTAACGCAGAGAGGAGAGTTAGCTAATAGAAAACAATGACCGGTGTTTTATTCTCCAGAGGCTATTCTGCCACTGTCAGCGCTCTCTCTGCAGCCGCACAATGCCCAGAGACAAAGAGAGAGAGCAGCGGGGCCAAGTGCCTCTTCTAAAACACACAGCAGCTTATTAACCCCAACATGCACACACACGCACACACACAGAACGCAGCGGCGGGCTGCAAAGCGATATCAGGCAGTAATATATTGAGGTTATATTCAGGTTGTAATGGTGTTATTAAAGCAACAAGCTCCGGCTGAATAGAGAGAAAATCCCATTAAAATAATTATAGAGGGCCGGGGTATCTGTGTGTGTGCGTGTGTGTGTGTGTGTGTGTGTTAAGAAAAGTAGAGAGAAACAGAGTAGCCTACCTGCACTGCATTCGTTCGCATACAATATAAGTCTGTGTGTGTGTGTGTGTGTGTGTGTGTGTGTGTGTGTGTGTGTGTGTGTGTGTGTGTGTGTGTCTTGGCTTACTAATGTGTAGTAATTGACTCTCCTAATAGTGATTGTCAGCTAATTGTATTGCTGCTTTTCAACAGCCTCCAACTTAATTAGAATGTATTGCTGCGACATTTGCTGCTACGATACCTCTTACTAAATAATTATCCCTACATGTAATTATACAGTTACATCGTTACAAAAATAATGGTCCTCCTGAGGACAACTTAAAACAGAATCATTTAGTAAAGAAATATTTTTATTTTATCATTGCCAATGGCTATGTATGTTTTTTTCAAATTAGATCAAATATATTAGGACAATAAATTAAAGGTTAGTAAAACATATCCTGTTTGCAAATATATAGTATTGTTCAGTCAAAATATAAAGGGAAGGCAGGGAAGGCTGGAATAATTGAAAAAGCAGATGGTAATGTTCCATAAAACTACATCAGTGATACTCAACTTTCGGCTCAATAAATTACTTCACAATGCTATTTATTTTGGTACTTTGAATACGAACTAGCATCAAAATAGACTAACAGAGGTGGTTTAACCGAAAAAGTGCCAGGAGAAGAACCTCCGTACACCTAAGACATACATTAACTATTCAGCTTACAAATATATAGTTTTATTTTTAAAATATTACAGTAAATAATATGTAAGATAGGTGGTCACTGTTACTTTTATCAAACAAACAGGACAAAATTATGCATTTGTTGGAGACTACTTTCTGCAGCGGAATAATCTACAATTGAGGCTTTAGTGAGTGTTTGTGGCAGCAAGAGGGGGTATGTGGTATGGGTAACTACAGTGTGTGTGTGTGTGTGTGTGTGTGTGTGTGAGAAAGAGTGTGTGTGTGAGAATGTGTGTGTGATAGTGTGTGTGCGAGAAAGTGGTGTGTGTGTGTGTACCGTCCCCAATCTGAATATTCCCTTATGGTTGGAGTAAACACATGGTTAACATTGTGAATTCAAACAAAAACACGATAGGATTTAGATAGATACTTTATTAATCCCCAAGGGGAAATTTGTTGTCATAGTAGCACCCAAGACACCAAATGAAATAGACTAAATAAACTAAACACACAAAATAAAATAAAAAAATATAAGAACAGGGATGACAGATATATACAAAATAAAATAAAATAATATATATATATATATATATATAAATATATACACACATATACATACACACACACACACACACACACAATAGAATACAATAAGGAAATTCAATAAAATTAAATGTAAACAGTGTGTGCAAAATATGTAAAATATATACACACAATAGAATATGAATAACTGCAGTGTGTATAAGGATTTATTAAAAACATCACGTTTAGGCTTAAAATAAGTATAAAAACTAGGTAAAATGTAATCAATGTAACATAAGTACGGAAAACACGTCACAAAAATCATTAACTAAACTTCACAAACATGGGTCTTGAACACCAGTCTCCTGGTTAGGGTTAGCATTCCTGTTTGTTGGACCCTCACAGCCTGTGTGTGTTTTCTGCTCCGTATACTTTGTCCCACTCTCAGAGATTGGTGAACCAAGAGGAGTATTTAGCAGCTAAAGATATATTATCAGAACTGTTAATTGCCAAGTACGTTACATACAAGGAATTTGGCTGAGGATGTAAGTTTCTGAGTCAGTGAGGGTCCTGGGCTTTATTGATGAACCCAACTGCAGCTGATTTCTCTTAGGAGTTTGTGGGGACCTAAAAACAGAGCTAAAAGAGATTGAATATTGGACTTCATTCTATATGTGGAAATAACAAACTCAAAATTCTTAAATAGAAATAATTACACAGCTTTAAAGACACTCAGTTGTAGCAGTAGCCTGTCAGACACAGTTGTTCTGCTGTATTCAAGAGATCACACAACATAAATTATATGTAATTAAGCTACATTACTTCATTTAAATCACGCTGCAGTAATTGAATTACATTTTTACAATAAGTTGATGTGTAGTTGCCATTTATAACTCTTTACAGAAAATAAAAAAAATGTGTTAATAAATTACCAACAGTGAGTGTAGTGTTCTCATGCAGTGTGTCGATAAAGACATGGCCGGAGTAGTTTGACCATCTTCCATCAACATGCTGTTGAAAACTGAAACAAAGACAATACAAAATACTCAGTTTGACTTTCTTAAACATTTCCATTTTACATAGTGGTACATAATACATATTGCTTATTTGGTAAATATGAAAAAAATGAATAGATTATTTATAAGAATGGCAACCTATGCCAAAGTCGTATATAGTTTTCACACCTACTATTAGACCTTACAATTCATTCACAGTCCGAGAGCCAAGTCAGTATTGTTGCACAACAAAGTCACTAAAAGTGCAACCCTGGTGACAGTTCATCACTACATAATCTCAACAAAGTCACAACTGTTTGTCCTGATGTCAATGGCGAGCTCATTCACCATTGAGGAGCCAGGACAGTAGAAAGTCTCTACACCTTCCGTCGCAAACTAAAAACACATCTTTTTCGACTATACCTTGAATAGGGAAGGTACCGCCGTAGTAGCACTTTAGCAGCACTTAAATAGCTCTTACTGATAGCACTTTGTAGTTTAACTTTATTGAAGAAATTGTTACGTTCTCGATTCATGTTGTTTTGAGTTTGTACTCATGGTTGAATGCACTTATTGTAAGTCGCTTTGGATAAAAGCGTCAGCTAAACAACATGTAATATAATGTAATAATCAACTGTGTGCAAACATACACTCAAAGAGACATGCAAAGAGACATGCAAAGAGACACAAGGCTGCGGCAGAATGCCTTCATACTTGGGGAGGTGAACGGGGACCCCAATTAGAAACAATGTCCACAGGGATGCCGGGGAGCCTAAAAAACATTGCTGGACCAACAAGTCTGCGGTCTCGCGGGCAGACGGGAGCTTCGGAAGGGGAATGAAGTGAGCCGCTGACGATAGTCAGGATGACCATATTGTTCTCAGAGGGGGGAAAGCCAGTGACAAAGTCCAATGCCATATGTGACCAAGGCCTGTGGGGAATTGGCAGGGGCCGTAACAGACCAACAGGAGCTCTGTGCGAGGCCTTGCTATGCGCACAAGTGGTACAGGCTAGGATGTAAGCCCGGGTGTCGTTGTCTAGAGAAGGCCACCAGAAGGAGTGCCGGAGCCAGTTACTAGTACGTCTTTATTCCCGGATGACCTGAGAGTCGGGAGTCAAGAGCCCACTGCAAAACACAGGAAACGGACGGAAAGGGGAACAAACAGGTGCCCAGGTGGACCACCTCCAGGATCTGGTTGGTTTCTGCTGAGCCTCCCGTACTGCAGACTCAATCTCCCAGGTGAGGACTCCCAGGACACAGACGGGTGGAACAATTGTGTCAGGAGCTGGGTCTACCTCGTCCGAGGAAAACTGACGAGGGCGTCGGGCTTGACGTTCTTACTTAGATAGAGAAGTTAAAACGGGCAAAAAACAAAGCCCAACGAGCTTGGCAGGAATTGAGTCGCCGGGCGGAATGGATGTAGTCAAGATTTCGGTGGTCGGACCACACAATGAACGGGTGGACTGACCCCTCCAACCAATGTCTCCACTCCTCCAGAGCCAACTTGACGGCCAGTAATTTCCGGTTGCCCACATCGTAGTTCCGCTCGGCCGGGGAAAGGCGGCGGAAGAAAAAAGCGCACGGACGAAGCCTAGAGTCAGTGGCTGAGCGTTGGGACAACACTGCTCCAACTCCGGTGTCGGAGGCGTCCATGAACTGGCGTGTCTCGTCTGGTTGGACCAGGATGGGAGCCGAAGTGAACAGCTCCTTGAAGGTGTTAAACGCCCGGTTGGCCTCGGGGTACCAGGAAAAATTCACCTTTGGGGAAGTGAGTCTGGTTAGGGATGATGCCGTCTGGATGAAGTTTCAAATGAACCGACGATAGAAATTGGCAAACCAGCTTTTTCCGGTTAAGGGGAACTGGCCACTCGGCGACAGCTTTAACCTTCTCCAGGGTTCTTGCGAATCTGACTCTCCTCAATGATAAAACCAAGGAACTGCACGGAGGTGACATGAAACTCACATTTCTTTGCCTTGATGAAGAGATGGTTCTCCAGTAGGCGCTGCAGAACCTGACGGACATGGAGGTGATATTCCTGAAGACTTGAGGAGTAGATGAGAATGTCGTTGAGGTAGACGAACCGGTTGAGGAAGTCCCTGAGCACATCGTTCACTAAAGCCTGGAAAACAGCTTGGTGCGTGGTAAGGCCAAAAGGCATGACTAAGTACTCAAAATGTCCCAGGGGAGTGTTGAACGCCGTCTTCCACTCGTATCCGAACCAGATGGTACACATTGCGACTGCATGGGATCCGATCCCAGGAAAAGGAGAGTGCCTGGGGATCTGGGCTGCGGCGACGTGAGGGAACTGTGCTCCACTCTCTCCGAGGTTCCCGCAACCGAGAGAGAAATCAGGTCCTCCAATGTCTTGGACTCCTCCAGAATGACAAGCTTGTCCTTTAGAGGGTCAGAAAGGCTATTGAGGAAGACCCCCTTCAGCGCCCTCTCCTCCCAACCGGACTCGCCGGCCAGGATCCAAAAGTCAGGAATGATCTGCGGCGCTAGCATAGCCCTGGCGGAGAAGGTGTTTAACAGCCTCCTTGGAATACGAAGGATGGTCGAAAACGCTTTTAATTGTTCGAAAGAAACAGTGTCCAACGGGTTCTGAGTGAACCAGGCCTGGGCCCAGTCGAGAGCACGGCCACGTAACAACCCGGTCAGATAGGCCATCTTGGAACTGTCTGATGCATACGTCCGGGGCTGTTGGCTGAACACAAACGCCGTCTGGAGAAGGAATCCCGTACACCCCCTTGTGTCTCCATGAAAAGGTGCAGGGGCCGGAACGAAGGACTCACGGACTGGTTGCTCAGTGGATGGCGTCTGATCCGCAGGGAACGGACGGTGTTGTGCGAGACCTTGCACAATCCTGCCGATCACAGACATCTCCGCTTGGAGGATTTGCTGTGAACCCCGTAGATCGTGCAGCAGGTGGCCTTGCTGTCCCAGCAGAACTCCCTGTTTGGTGATCGCCATCCCTAGACGCTCCGGAGGAGATTCTGCTGCAGCTGCTGAGTCCATAATTTGGTCAGTCGTTGTTATGGTGTGGTGCATTCACGGACCCAAATGCAGTGACAGGACAGCAGATTTCTTTCTTAGAACAGTGGTTTTATTGCCGAGATGGAGAACAAGAACAAATGACTAGGTCCGGGTGTAGACAGGAGCAGACAGAGAACATATACAATTGTCAATTGGAGGCACGTTCCCGCGCTTCGAGAAGCGGCTGGTCGTAGCGGCAGCAAATTGACAGTACATGGTGGCCGTTAAGCGAACACGCAGTCCTCTCCTGATCAGAGCCGGAAAGTGGCTGTTTAACGGCAGAAAGGGTTGACTGCGTGATACCCGGGGCTCGACACAGGACAGACAACTCACCGCTGATCTCCGTGGAACGAGCGGGAGGTCTTCTTCACACAGGTGAGACCCGAGGCTCGACACTGGCATACAACTCACCGCTGATCTCTGTGGAACGAGCAGGAGGTCTTCATTACGCAGGTGAACCCGAGGCTCGACTCTGGCATGAAGGAAAAAACGAACAGGTAGTCAATAAAAAAGCTCACAAGGAAACTCACGGGAAACAGACGGGCTACTCACAAACGTAGATACCAAGTTGGCAAACGGACGGACTGACGCTGGAGGAGATGACTGGAGTATTTATCAGGACACAATTACGGGAGACGGGAATCAGCTGTGCTCACAAAGAGAGGCGTGGCTGTGGGCGGAACTCACAAAAAACCAACAGAGTTTAGACAACAATCCTCACACATATTGGCTGTCTGAAAATCCCTATATTCAACCTCTATCTGAAGCGCTGTGCATAGTCTCTTTAAGCCCCCCTCCCGATAGTCCAGTATGCTATGATTGGCTTGTGAGCAGAGCATGGCGAGTTTTTCATTACGCGTTACCCGTTCCACATGATATTTCACACTTTCATTGTGAATAATACTGACAAGTGCAGCTTAAAGGGAACATGATGAAATAATATCACTAATTTAAGTGGATGCTATAATGACAAGAGAGAGATTTTACAAACATCATCATCATGAGGATGGACATTTTTGTACGACAACGAAAATCTATTTATTTACTATTGGCATAGAATTAATGTCATTCTTATTCTTTTAAATTATTCCTTAATTTCCTTGTTTTTTGTATTGTTCTGTTTTGTTTAACTTATATATTTCATATACTTTATTTTTATTGTTTAATTTTATTATCTATTTGTCCTTGTTTCAATGTGATATATATTAATATTTTTATCGAAAAGCACTTTGAGCTTGATCTTTTTGCTTCAGTGTCCCTGAAACAATACGCTGATGCAGTAAAAACCATGAATTAATTAATCAAACGTTATATATCTGTTTCACATTTTTCTGAATCTGCCTTTACCTAATATTATAATCTTCCTTTGCTTTTATGTGATGGTCTTTGTTAGTTGTGTTCAGTCAGCTCTGTTTAAACCATTACTGTGTTTTCTTTTTGTTCGCTTTAGCGCAGCATTCTAATTTAGAGGAAATTTGAGAAAATTGTTCTATTCCATTTACCTGCCTCCTGTATATGTGTGTGTGTGTGTGTGTGTGTGTAGGGGTGTGTGTGTGTGAGCATGTGTGTGTGAGTAGGTGTGTGTGTGTGTGTGTGTGTGTGTGTGTGTGTGTGTGTGTGTGTGTGTGTGTGTGTGTGCTGATAGACATCAGAAAGCTAGATAGCTGAAGGCTGAATGGCATTAAGGGAGGAGAGGAGAGGAGGACATTAATCTGAAGAAAATTAAAATCTGGAGCGGTGCATTTAGGATGGAGAAAGACCGCCACTTCTGATAAGAAGTGGTTAAGGAGAGCACAGATTAAGATAAATGGGCAGGAGAGACAGAGGAAAGGAGGAAGAGGGGGAGGAAAGCCAGAGGGAAGGAGAAGAGGAGGATCTAGAAGAAAAGTAGATAGTGAGAATAGTTCAGGGGAGGAGTAATGAGTGAGGGAAGGAAGAAGAGGAGGAGAAACATTTGTGGGAACAACATAAAGATGGTTGAAAAGGCAGAGAGAAAAAGGAAAAAAATCGATACAAAGGAAAGGGGGGAGAAGTGAGGAAAGACGGTATAAAAATGGAAAAGTAATGAGAAAAGGAAGGATGTAGAAGAGAGGAGAGGAAGCTATCCAAAAAGCTGCTAATATGGCTTCACTCTGTGTGTGTGTGTGTGTGTGTGTGTGTGTGCGTGTGTGTGTGTGTATGTATGTGTGTGTGTGTCTGTATGTGTGTGTGTGTGGCTGTGTATCTGTGTGTGTATATGTGTGTGTGTATGTGTGTGTGTGTCTGTGTGTGTATCTGTGTGTGTGTGTGTGTCTGTATGTGTGTGTGGCTGTGTATCTGTGTGTGTATCTGTGTGTGTGTGTGTGTGTGTGTGTGTGTGTGTGTTTTATGCAGCACATGTAGATAGCAGTGGCTCTGTGGTCTTGAGCATCAATAACATCAGGTTATCTGGAGTATGGTCTGGTCTCACACACACACACACACACACACACACACACAGTGAGTGATAGCGACGCCACAGAGGTGGCTGTCTGAGGTTAGCAAAGCTGTGCTTAACAGAATGTTGTAGATTTAAGACTGTGGCCAGTAGACAAGATGTGGAGCAGATTTAACTGCAGCCTGCAGTCCGCTGCACATGGAGAAGACCTGACTTTGTTAAGTCTTATTCATGATTAATTTCTTTCATTTTGGACCCACATTTTTCACATGACCAGTAGCTTATGGTGGCTAATGTTAGCTAATTTATGCAAGCTTTAAACAGATATCACTGTCGAACTGATTTTATTGATCTACTTTGCCCCCTTACCATTTATCATTAACCCATAAATAATCGTCACATTGGTTAGGGTAAAAGTTAGATGGTCTCCCTTTAATAACCTAAAGAGAAAAAAAAGACATAATGAATTAAATGTAATTACTTTTTATTTTGAAATGATAACAGACTGTTAACAATATTATGTAGTTAACTATTTCATATCTATACTTGAGCTATGGTTGCGCCCAAATAATCATGCTAAACATTAATCCACACAGTTTACCACAAACCCCGGCAGCAGTTTTGAGCACAGGCATGAACCTGGAACTGGAAGTAAAGGAAATAAATATATTTCAAACATTGTTAGCAAATAATATCAACTTGTGTTTTTCAGTCAGTGTGACATTTGTGACGCGATCTCTACCTTCACCTACCTAATGTTCAGCACATATCAGAGACCATAAGGTCTGCATAAAAATAAAAAAATTAAAATGGGAAATTGTAGCAAAACCAACCTGTTTCAAGCACAAGGGAATATTGAATCAAGCTCCTATGAGCATGTACATGAGCTCAAGCCTGTTTAGTATTATCAGAGAGAATGAGTGAGAGTGTTAGGAGATTATTTTCAATACCTAAAAGTAATTTTCTGTATGCAATTTCTTATTTGGTTAGTAAGTGTGTAAGTTATAGGTTGAAAGGTTAATTTATTGTCATTGTAGTACAGGTTGCGCAAGGAAATGCAAAATGTCATCTCATTTAGCTACATAAAAAAAACACATAACAAAAACTCAAAACTATAATATATTTGGAGGGTGAAGGATGAATTTAGGAGTCTCACAGCCTGAAGAAAGAAGCTGATCTGAAGTCTGGTGCTACGGCAGCTTGCCAAGAGGCAGCAGTGACCAGGCTATGGCTGGGGTGGGTATTGTCGTTTATTATCCTTTGGGGTCTTCACTGGCACCTCTTTTCACCAATATTACTGATGCTCGGTATTTAATCTTTTTCATAGCAGCATTACAATTGTGTAGCCTTTGTGTTTACAGCATGCTGGTACAGCGTATTGAGTGCTGAATGGCCACCCGCAGAAGACCTGAGCATCCACTCTTCAGCTGTCAGACACCACAGTCAATGTGCTGACCACTTTATTCACTATGATTAACCCCCCATAATGGATTGTGGGATCTGTCAGGTACTCTTAAAATGTGTTTGTCAGGTGGACTGACAACTCTAGACCACATACGCACAAACAGACACACAATGTACATACGTACATTGGTACATTGTCATGTAAGTGGCCCGTGTGTGTGTGCGTGTGTGCCAATTGGCCAATTGCCAATTGCTAAAATTGGCATTGATGATCTCTTGCCCACGCAGCGTGTGTGTGTGCGTGTGTGTGCGTCAGAGTGATGGCTGCAGTTGTTGCAAAATAATGATGGGCCTGCACTGAGCCCACCAGCCACACCTGGGTGTTCTATTAAGTGTATTGGTGTTGTCTTCCTGTCATTTCAGCCCATTTTGTTGCGTAAGTAAACACAAAACTTAAGTAAATCTATGTTGAAAGTTGTTTTTTTCTTCCCAAAAAAACTGTATTTTTAAAATATCAAAAAAGGATTAGTAAAAACTCACTATTTATCCTGAATATGGTATTCACAGAAAACATACAATTTCCGCTTGTGCCATGCATACAGTCTCTTTTTAAAATAAACTAATTAAAAGTTTCTAGGTTTACTTACAGTATGAAACAAAACTACTTAGTAAAAAAATATAATAAATATGACAGAATAAATATGACAGAATAAAATGATATGACCGGCATAAAGTGCATAAAAATACAACTCACCATGACGCCGAATTAGTGGGAGCCCTGAGCTTGTTTATCTGCAACAAGCCGGTGCCATCTCGGGGTGATGGAGACAACGACACCCCAAGTGTGTTTCTTATGTCCAGTCTGCTCCGTAACTTAGTTTTCGTCGCTGTCATTGCAGAAAACATGCTTCACAAAGAAGCTGTCACACCTGTATGTCAGGTTGGGGTTTTGTCCTGTCTCCATGTTTGTTTTGTGACTTCCTGTTTTATTTTGGAAATTAACTCTCCCCTGGTTTCAGGTTCCTTGCCCTTCCTCATGTGTCACCAGATTGTGTCCAACTGTTTCCCCACTTCCCTCATGTGTACTTATAGTCAGTGTCTCCCCTTGTCCTGTGCCAGTGTGTCTGATCCTTTCGTCCTGCACACAAGCCTTGTGTCATGGTCAGGTCCAGGTCTCAGTTTTGTCCAGGCCGAACCTAGTTATAGATTATTATTTTCTCCTTCCCTCGCTGAGAGAGGGTTTTTGTAGGCTTCCCGTTCTGTTGAGCATTTTCTCGTTCATCCCTCTTCGGAGGAGTTATTTGTTTCCAGGATTTTTCCCTGTGATTTTTTGTTGAAAATAAATGATTGTTAGGGAAACCTCTACTCTGGTCCGAGTCCTCCTCAACAGTTCCCGCTCCGTGACAGAAGCTCTCCAAAGACTTTTTTTTTTTTACTCATTTTTCTCTCGCTTGTGGGTTTGCTATAGCTCGCTAGCTTTTCTCAAGAGGTTACTTATACATAATACATGAACCTCTTGAGATGTGTGACGTATTCCGTGACCTCGTGAGAGGCTCAGATGCACAGACGGATGTATCCGGTCCTTTTTTCAAAATAAAACATTTTACGACTTTGATAAAAACTCTGTGCGACCCGGGACCGCTGCTCCAACCCACTCTATGCTGACTTTCTTGCTCTTCATACTGTACTAGTACTATACTCTTATGGATATATTCACGTGAATAGGTTTACATTGGAGTTTGTTAAAGACCAGTGCGTCTCTGCTAAATCTGGATCATGGTCCATGCCTACTACTAATTATTCATACATTTCTGTCATATTCATTGAATGTGTTGTAACTCTGTATGCTGTTCATTCTGTTTGAAGGGTGCTTATCAGACACAGAAGGGCACTGATCAAGCCTTGGTATTTGTTGAGTTAGGAGTGAGAATGATTTGTACGAAAACCCAAATAGCCGTTGCAATACGTTGCGCTAAAAAGTTTATCCCAGGTCAATGAGTAGGTCTGAAAACTGAAGTGAGTGAATCAACAGGAAACTAAATGTGGAGATCCCATGTCCAGGACAGCCTGACTGCTGTATCCTGGACATGGGATGTGAATTACAGTATGTTGAGGTGTGTATGATGAGGTGTGTTTAGTGGCTATTTTGTTGTGTGCAGGTGATTTTCAGTGATAAGGTTAAGGTTGGCTAGCTTTCCATTAGCCTGGACAGCATTCAGTCACCTTCACTTTCACCCTTCCCCAGGCCGAACATTAACATTCCTCCATCTCTGCCGTGTGTTTGTGTGTAGGTGTGTAGGTGTGTTTTTGTCGGTATTTGTCTTTCCGTTATTTTGCTGTCTGTGTGTGTTCCCATGTCTGTGTACGTATCAGACTATGTGTGAGTGAAAGTGTGAGTGAGTGTTAATCTCCTCAATATTGCCTCCATGAAATTGACATTTGACTGTAATTGTGTAGTGACAGTGATCCGGTCCATCCCGTACTCTGATTGGATGAGGATATTACATACACGCACACACACACACACACACACACACACACACACACACACACACACACACACGTACACACACACACACACACACACACACACACTATGACCAGTCACACTAATATTACATAGAAACAAATCCCCACAGTTTTACCCTGAATGGGAGGGACGGCAAGAGGGAGAGTGGATGGAGTAGGATTATCAGAACACCATAAAACTGGAAACAGTTTGAAAAGAACAAAAAAGAAATAATGGAAGGAAGAAGGGTGCTCAAATGAGCGAACAAGAGAAAAGAAGTGTAGAATTGAAACAGGCTCAAGAAAGACAGAGACCTCTAATCTCTCCTGTTTTGTAACTATATCTTATAAGACGTGCTACGGTAGTCGTATTGTCTCACTTCCTGTTGCCAGTGTATCCGTTATCTGATAGCGTACTTTGCAGCTCCAGCTAAACCAAGTTGATATAGGTATACGTATGATATTTTTCAGTACAAGCGGCTAATTACCTGCTGTACATTTAAACTTCTACTAGTTCTGCTTAAACACTCATTGCTCTCTCCTTTTTGTTAGCGACTTATCACTTAATCCAACAGTTTTTTACATGTTGTTCAGTTCTGCTAACGTTAACTACCGTTCTTTAGCTTAGCATCTAGCGATGGTGTGTCACATGTTTAGCTATTCTTCTCCCTCTCTGAAGGAGAATGATACATGTCCAGTGTAGTTTATCTGCTAGGCTGGAGGCAAGGCTTACTGAGTCAAAAGCAAGGCTCCGCACCATGGAAGATCAGTCATCTACATTAGCTAGCCAGAACCCCCCTGAAGCCGGTGCGACCGACCAGACATAGCTTCTACTACTACTTCTACCCCCTGAGCAGCCCGAAGGCTGGGTAACTTACCGAAGGAACCATAATAGGCACGGTTCACCACCAACCACTTCACTTTTCTAACAGGTTCTCCCCCCTCAGTGGCACACCCACTGAGAAACCTACTCTGGTTATTGGCAACTATTCTGATAAATGGTAAGTTAGTGAAACTAGGGGCCTTAGAGGGCCACAGTTTTAAACTGCTGTTTAAGGTCACTGGTTAATGTGTACATACCTAAATAAAATGACTGACTCTGTAATTTTCTCCTCTCCCTAACATGTCGTCATTCCTTCTGCATTTTATTCAATACCACATCTCAATGTGACGGAGGACTCCTGTGCTAACTTTAGTCCGTCCCAGATTGATCATATTGTCGATAGTGCTACAGGCTCACTGAGAATGACACTAGACTCGATAGCCCCACTGAAGAAGAAGACGGTGAGGCAAAGGAGGTTTGCTCCCTGGTAGAACCCTCAGACCCGCAAACTAAAGCAAACTTCACGAAAGCTCGAAAGCATATGGCGTTCCACCAATCTGGAAGAATCACGCTTAGTTTGGCGAGATAGTCTTAAAACATATAAAAAAGGCTCTCCGTAATGCCAGAGCAGCCTATTACTCATCAGTAATAGAGAAAAATAAGAACAACCCCAGGTTTCTCTTTAGCACTGTAGCCAGGCTGACAGAGAGTCACAGCTCTGTGGAGCTGTGTATTCCAATAGACCTCAGTAGTAATGACTTCATGAACTTCTTCAATGAAAAGATTTTAACTATTAGAGGCAAGATTGATGATCTCTTGCCCTCATCCAGTGCCGATCTGTCATCAAGAGGAGTGGCCTTGGAAACGGCTGCTTAAAGACGTGTTACCTTTAATTGGCACCTCTCTGTTGGATATTGTTAATGTGTCTTTGCTAACAGGCCATGTACCACATTCCTTCAAAGTAGCTGTAATTAAACCTCTCCTGAAAAAGCCCACTCTTAATCCTGTGGTGTTGGCTAACTACAGACCAATCTCTAACCTTCCCTTCCTCTCTAAGATCCTTGAGAAAGAAATCAGTTGTGTGACTTTCTACATCAGAATAGTTTATTTGAGGAGTTTCAGTCAGGATTTAGAAAACACCACAGCACAGAGACAGCACTGGTGAAAATTACAAATGACCTCCTAATTACATCAGATAAAGGACTCATCTCCGTACTGGTATTATTAGACCTTAGTGCTGCGTTCGACACCATTGATCATGACATCCTATTACAGAGACTGGATCAGTCGATTGGCATTTCAGGTACCGCACTAAGTTGGTTTAAATCCTATTTATCAGATCAATCTCAATTTGTATTTGTAAACGATGAAGCCTCAATGACCACCAAGGTTAATCACGGAGTTCCACAAGGTTCTGTGCTTGGACCAATTTTATTTACCTTATATATGCTTCCTTTGGGCAATATTATCAGGAAACACTGCATAAACTTTCATTGCTATGCAGACGATACTCAATTATATCTATCGATCAAACCAGAGGAGACCAACCAGCTCGCTAAAATTCAAGAATGTCTTAAAGACATAACAACATGGATGACCTGCAACTTCCTGATGTTAAACTCAGACAAAACTGAAGTTATTTTACTGGGCCCTGAACACCTCAGAGATCAATTATCTGGTGATGTGGTTTCTGTAGATGGCATTTCCCTGGCATCCAACACCACTGTAAAGAATCTAGGCGTTATCTTTGACCGAGACTTGTCCTTTAACTCCCACGTTAAGCAAATCTCAAGGATTGCATTTTTTCATCTACGTAACATTTAAAAAATCAGGCACATCTTGTCTCAAAAAGATGCAGAAAAGATGGTTCACGCGTTTGTTACTTCCAGACTAGATTACTGCAACTCCTTATTATCAGGCTGCTCTAATAAGTATCTTAAGCCCCTCCAGTTAATCCAGAATGCTGCAGCTCGTGTACTCACAAAAACTAAGAAAAGAGATCACATTACTCCTGTATTAGCTGCTCTGCACTGGCTCCCTGTAAAATCAAGAATCACATTTAAAATTCTACTCCTCACCTACAAAGCCTTGATTGGTGATGCACCATCATATCTTAAGGAGCTTGTAGTACCATATTGCCCCACTAGAGAGCTGCGCTCACTAAATGCGGGGCTACTTGTGGTTCCTAGAGTCCTAAAAAGTAGGATGGGAGCAAGAGCCTTCAGTTATCAAGCTCCTCTTTTATGGAACCACGTTCCACTTTCAGTCCGGGAGGCAGACACAGTCACCTCATTCAAGAATAGACTTAAGACTTTCCTGTTTGATAGTGCTTATAGTTGGGGCTGAATCAGGTTTGCCCTGGTCGAGCTCCTAGATATGCTGGTATAGGCTTATAGGCTGCTGGGGGATGTTTTAGGATACACTGAGCACCTATCTCATCTTCTCTCTCTCCTTATGGATGAATTTACATCTCTCCATTGCACCTTATTAACTCTGCTTCCTCCCCGGAGTCGTTGTGACTTCACATCTCATAGGGTCCACTGGACCTGGCGGTGTCTGATGCCTGGTGAACCAGCCTCCCGTGTTGGCCCTGCTGATGCGCCCCGCCCCCCCCTACTCTCTACCTCCTTCTGTTTCATGGATTGGAGTTCCATTCATACATTGTCATATTCATGTAATGCTTTTATGTAACTTTGTAAATGCTGTTCATTCTGTACACATGACATCTATTGCTTCTGTCCATCCGGGGAGAGGGATCCTCCTCTGTTGCTCTCCTAAAGGTTTCTTCCCATTTTTCCCTGTCAAAGGTTATTTTTGGGGAGTTTTTCCTGATCTGATGTGAGGTCCTGGGACGGGGATGTCGTATGTGTACAGATTGTAGAGCCCTCTGACGAAAATTTGTTATTTGGGATATTGGGCTATACAAAATAAACTGAATTGAATTGAATTCAACCGCTGGTTGTCGAGGTGGTGCCCAGCAAACAATGTGGGCTTCATAGATAATTGGCAGACTTTCTGGGGAAAACCTGATCTGATGAGGAGAGACGGCATTCATCCCACTTTGGATATATAGAAATCTGATCCAATTTATTAGTGTACTTAATCCATGACAACCCAGAGTTTAGACCAAGAAACAGAGTTGCAGTCTTCCATTAGAGCAGTTACCCACCCAAAACCCCATAGAGACTGTGTCTGCCCCACGGCCACTTAAATTAGTTAAATCCAAACCTAAACAGAAGAGAAGTTATACAAAAAAATACACTTATTGTAAGAATAAATATTTATTCTAACCGTTGTACAATAAAAGTTAACACCACCAACGCAACGCAAAATGAAATGTGGACTCAGCCGCCCCCCTATTACAAATGGTAAATGGACTGTGCTTTTATAACGCTTTTATAGTCTTCCGACCATTCAAAGCGCTTTAACACTACACGTCATCATTCACCCATTTACACACTAATGGGAGGGGCTACATTCAAGGTGCTACCTGCCCATGAGGACTCTAACTAAAATTCATACACCGTAGGAATTTGGGGTTAAGTGTCTTGCCGAAGGACACATTGACATGGACTAATGCAGCCGGAGATTGAAGGACAACCCTGCTCTACCACTGAGCCACAGTCCTTTAGGAGCATATTGTACCATATTCACTCACCACATTTAATTCAATTCAATTCAGTTTATTTTGTACAGCCCAATATCACAAATTACACATTATCCTCAGAGGGCTTTACAATCTGTACACATACGACATCTCTGTCCCAGGACCTCACATCAGATCAGGAAAAACTCCCCAAAAATAACCTTTCACGGGGAAAAAAGGGAAGAAACCTTCAGGAGAGCAACAGAGGAGGATCCCTCTCCCCGAATGGACAGATGCAATAGATGTCATGTGTACAGAATGAACAGAGTTACAGAGTTACATAGGGCTCGACCAGGTCAAACCTGATTCAGCCCTAACTATAAGCACTATCAAACAGGAAAGTCTTAAGTCTACTCTTAAATGAGGTGACTGTGTCTGCCTCCCGGACTGAAAGTGGAAGCTGGTTCCATAAAAGCTTGATAACTGAAGGCTCTTGCTCCCATCCTACTTTTTAGGACTCTAGGAACCACAAGTAGCCCCGCATTTAGTGAGCGCAGCTCTCTAGTGGGGCAATATGGTACTACAAGCTCCTTAAGATATGATGGTGCATCACCAATCAAGGCTTTGTAGGTGAGGAGAATAATTGATGTGATTCTTGATTTTACAGGGAGCCAGTGCAGAGCAGCTAATACAGGAGTAATGTGATCTCTTTTCTTATTTTTTGTGAGTACACGACCTGCAGCATTTTGGATCAACTGGAGGGGTTTAAGAGACTTATTAGAGCAGCCTGATAATAAGGAGTTGCAGTAATCTAGTCTAGAAGTAACAAACGCGTGAACCAGCTGACAAGATGTGCCTGATTTTTGAAATGTTACATAGATGAAAAAATGCAGTCCTTGAGATTTGCTTAACGTGGGAGTTAAAGGACAAGTCCCGGTCATCACCATATAATTGATCTCTGAGGTGTTCAGGGCCGAGAAAAATAACTTCAGTTTTGTCTGAATTCAAGAGTAGAATTTCCTCTTTGATAGTTCTTATAGTTAGGACTGGCCAGGGATCGGCAACCTTTCCTATCCAACGAACCATTTTGCCCTATTTTACATCAAACAAAGACACTGAAGCCCGGGGTGCTTCACAGCAGTCCACTGCTCCTAAGATGTTAAGGATTGGCTAAATGCAGAGTCCTTTTTAATAAAATAACTGAAATAAATAAGCCATGTCCACATTTTAAAACGCATATCTTCTGCTATGTTTACACTGAGCACACTACGTCGGAGTTTTAGACTAGATCACCGAGGACGGATCCGTGTTTACTAACGGACTCCTCACTATCTCACGAGCTGCCACAGAACTAGCAGCAGTAGTTGAGTTTGAAACCTTGATTCACTTCCTGAAAGTAGATTTACTTTGCTGCAGCAGTTGATAAATCGCTCTTCTTCGGCTCTTCTGCAGCTTGATACTTTTCAGCAAATATTCTGTAAGTGTCTATCAACATCAAATCTTTTGTTGTTTGATAATTTCTCGCCACATATCAATCATTCAGGTCAGCCCGCATCATTGGTAGTGAAAGCAAATTAATATGTTCACGCAGAATTAAACTCTATTTTCCTCCATGACTTTTCTTTTTGTGTATTTATTCATTGACCGAGGGGCGCGGCTCTGCAAATCATGATTAGCCACCTGCAGGGAAAGATGTAATAGGATGTGATGCACATTTAGTTTATATTTTCAGTGACACAGTATCCCCTCAAATTCCAAGATAAAAGGGTGTCCTTTTGAAAGATTGTCCACTGTGCAAAAATAAAAATAAAAAAGCTGTTATTTATTTCTATGTCATCAAAAAGCTGTTATTTATTTCTATGTCAGTCAAAGCCTCAGGGAGAGGGGCTGAACAGAGGGGCTGAAGAGCCGCATGCAACTCCAGAGCCTTGGGTCAAGACACCTGGCCTGTACTGCTGGGGGACCTCCTAGGATACACTGAGCTCCTCTCTCCTCTTCTCTATCTCCTTCTGTATGAATGAATGTCCCATTAATACACATTACTAACTCTACATCTTCCCCTGAGTCTTTGTGCTTTCTCTCCTTACAGGTTTTAATGTATTGTGGTTTTATCTGAACCCTGGTCCTGCTGACACCTACTGTCATTATTATTATTATTATTATTATTATTATTATTATTAGTTGCATTGCTGTTAGTATTGCCAATACCATTAGTGATTTTATTATCATTATGATTCTATTATATCCACTGCTGCTGTCGTAACATTTTCTTCATGCCTACTACTCTCATTATATGAATAATTTCTGTCATATGCATTAAATGTGCTGTAACTCTGTAATGTTGTTTATTCTGTACAGATAGATAACATAATATATTGTACTTCTGTCCATCCTGATAGAGGGATCAGGATGGACTTCCTTTCTTTAATTTTTCGTCCCATTAAAGGGTTTTTTGGAAAACCTACGTTTTTTGGTATACCTACGTCCATATTATCTGCCAAGAGGATGTCCCCATGCCAGCGCCCTGGTATAAACGTTCCTCCCTCTGCCAAGGTAGCACTTGAATACACTCAGTTATTGTGAGACTACAGACGCAGCACCCAGGTGCCTTCATTATGATATCCGAGCACTTAAACCCCGCCACTCTATTGTTAATCTGCCCACCTGTTCTCTCCCCTCAACAACACTATTCCCATATTTTCACCTTAGCGTTCACTCGTTTATTTTTTGGGGCATTGTGTATATTTAGGATTTGCACCCTATTATATATTCGTAATGAGCACTTTTTATTTTTGTTCAGCCGAGGATACTGTTTTACTGGTTTACTTTACAACTGAATGCATGGGCTATTTGGCTATACATAATAATGTTCTCATACTCTGTGTGTAATGTTTAGTCATTGTCTTAATTATTGTTGAAGAAAAAGTCATCAAATAATATTTTTCATAGTTTTGTTTACTGAAGTTAACACTGCCTTATCCTTCATGCTGGTCAGTATTTGAGACTGTCATTATAGAAATATATTTATGAAGATTTACAGTTTGTGCTTAAATAAAACACAATTGTATTATCAAAGGCCAGGTCCAGCAAACCACCAAAATGGACTTAAGAGGTTTTCGCCTGACAATTAGTGTCTCTGCTCTCTCTCTCTGGCTGGCGCTCTCCATGTTTCCTTCCACCTCTAAGCACCTTGGACAGGACCTACAGGCATTCCACCGCTGATTAAACCTAATAATTAGCTCTGTTTGTGTGTCTTTGTGTGTGTGTGTGTATGTGTGTGATTTTTATCATAGTTTTGAGGACATCCTATTCTTCTCCAATCATCAAGCAGCTCCCTGTGGGCAGACACTAATTAAAATCAATAGTCTCCTCAGACTGACACTGAAGGTCCAGCTACAATGAAGCAATGCGACCAACAGACAATTTTCACTATCTTCAAATTCCACTGCTTTCACTGTGAAGGGCTCTTTGCAAAGAAACTGTGAAACACACGGTCAAATGCAAAAAAAAGCAGTGATACTTAAAAGCAGCTTTTAGCAGTTTAAACCCAAAACTGTTAGTGTCAGTGGTCATAAAGCCTGGTGTTGACAGTGACGTCTCTGTTAGTGTGGGTGAGGGGATGAGAGAGGAGGACAGGGGAAGAAGTAGAAGGTCACACAGACTTTGTTTCTTCTTCAGAGATGAACAACATGAAAAGATTAAAGATAAAGATGTTTCATTACTCTATTTTTTCAATTCAATTCAGTTTATTTTGTATAGCCCAATATCACAAATTACAAATTTGCCTCAGAGGGCTTTACAATCTGTACACATACGACATCCCTGTCCCAGGACCTCAAATCGAATCAGGAAAAACTCCCCAAAAATAACCTTTCACAGGGAAAAAAGGGAAGAAACCTTCAGGAGAGCAACAGAGGAGGATCCCTCTCCCCGGATGGACAGAAGCAATAGATGTCATGTGTACAGAATGAACAGCATTTACAAAGTTACATAAACGCATTACATGAATATGACAATGTATGAATGGAACTCCAATCCATGAAACAGAAGGAGGTAGAGAGTAGGGGGGGCGGGGCGCATCAGCAGGGCCAACGCGGGAGGCTGGTTCACCAGGCATCAGACACCGCCAGGTCCAGTGGACCCTATGAGATGTGAAGTCACAACGACTCCGGGGAGGAAGCAGAGTTAATAAGGTGCAATGGAGAGATGTAAATTCATCCATAAGGAGAGAGAGAAGATGAGATAGGTGCTCAGTGTATCCTAAAACATCCCCCAGCAGCCTATAAGCCTATACCAGCATATCTAGGAGCTCGACCAGGGCAAACCTGATTCAGCCCCAACTATAAGCACTATCAAACAGGAAAGTCTTAAGTCTATTCTTGAATGAGGTGACTGTGTCTGCCTCCCGGACTGAAAGTGGAACGTGGTTCCATAAAAGAGGAGCTTGATAACTGAAGGCTCTTGCTCCCATCCTACTTTTTAGGACTCTAGGAACCACAAGTAGCCCCGCATTTAGTGAGCGCAGCTCTCTAGTGGGGCAATATGGTACTACAAGCTCCTTAAGATATGATGGTGCATCACCAATCAAGGCTTTGTAGGTGAGGAGAATAATTGATGTGATTCTTGATTTTACAGGGAGCCAGTGCAGAGCAGCTAATACAGGAGTAATGTGATCTCTTTTCTTAGTTTTTGTGAGTACACGAGCTGCAGCATTCTGGATTAACTGGAGGGGCTTAAGATACTTATTAGAGCAGCCTGATAATAAGGAGTTGCAGTAATCTAGTCTGGAAGTAACAAACGCGTGAACCATCTTTTCTGCATCTTTTTGAGACAAGATGTGCCTGATTTTTTAAATGTTACGTAGATGAAAAAATGCAATCCTTGAGATTTGCTTAACGTGGGAGTTAAAGGACAAGTCTCGGTCAAAGATAACGCCTAGATTCTTTACAGTGGTGTTGGATGCCAGGGAAATGCCATCTACAGAAACCACATCACCAGATAATTGATCTCTGAGGTGTTCAGGGCCCAGTAAAATAACTTCAGTTTTGTCTGAGTTTAACATCAGGAAGTTGCAGGTCATCCATGTTGTTATGTCTTTAAGACATTCTTGAATTTTAGCGAGCTGGTTGGTCTCCTCTGGTTTGATCGATAGATATAATTGAGTATCGTCTGCATAGCAATGAAAGTTTATGCAGTGTTTCCTGATAATATTGCCCAAAGGAAGCATATATAAGGTAAATAAAATTGATCCAAGCACAGAACCTTGTGGAACTCCGTGATTAACGTTGGTGGTCATTGAGGCTTCATCGTTTACAAATACAAATTGAGATCGATCTGATAAATAGGATTTAAACCAACTTAGTGCGGTACCTGAAATGCCAATCGACTGATCCAGTCTCTGTAATAGGATGTCATGATCAATGGTGTCGAACGCAGCACTAAGGTCTAATAATACCAGTACGGAGATGAGTCCTTTATCTGATGTAATTAGGAGGTCATTTGTAATTTTCACCAGTGCTGTGGTGTTTTCTAAATCCTGACTGAAACTCTTCAAATAAACTATTCTGATGTAGGAAGTCGAACAACTGATTTGCGACTACTTTCTCAAGGATCTTAGAGAGGAAGGGAAGGTTAGAGATTGGTCTGTAGTTAGTCAACACCTCTGGATTAAGAGTGGGCTTTTTCAGGAGAGGTTTAATTACAGCTACTTTGAAGGAATGTGGTACATGGCCTGTTAGCAAAGACACATTAACAATATCCAACAGAGAGGTGCCAATTAAAGGCAACACGTCTTTAAGCAGCTTCTTTGGGATGGGGTCTAAGAGACAGGTAGACGGTTTAGAAGTAGAAACCGTTGAAGACAATTGGTCAAGGTTAATGGGAGAAAAGCTATCCAAATATACACCAGGGCATACAGTCGTTTCCAAGGCCACTCTCCTAAGCGTGATTCTTCCAGATTGGTGGAACGCCATATACTTTCGAGCTTTCGTGAAGTTTGCTTTAGGTCGCGGGTCTGAGGGTTATACCAGGGAGCAAACCTCCTTTGCCTCACTGTCTTTTTCTTCAGTGGGGCTATCAAGTCTAGTGTCATTCTCAGTGAGCCTGTAGCACTATTGACAAGATGATCAATCTTGGACGGACTAAAGTTAGTACAGGAGTCCTCCGTCACATTGAGACGTGGTATTGAATCAAATGCAGAAGGAATCGCTTCTTTAAATTTAGCTACAGCACTGTCAGTTAGACATCTGGTGTAGAAACTTTGGACTAACACTCCGGGAGTATGAACTCAAAAGTTATGAGGTAATGGTCTGACAGAAGAGGGTTTTGTGGGAAGACCTCCAAATGCTCAATGTCAATGCCATATGTAAGAACAAGGTCGAGGGTGTGGCCAAAGCAGTGAGTGGGTTTCTGTACTCTCTGACAGAAGCCAATCTCAACAATGAGATAAATGCAGTACTAAGGCAATCATTGTCAATATCCACATGAATATTAAAATCTCCTACAATAATAACCTTATCAGTTTTAAGGACTAAACTTGATAAACACTCTGAAAATTCAGATATAAATTCTGAATATGGACCTGGTGGCCGGTACAGTATAACAAATAGGATTGGCTGTAATGTTTTCCAGGTTGGATGTGAAAGACTAAGAACAAGGCTTTCAAATGAGTTGTAGTTTAGTTTAGGTTTAGGATTCATTAATAGGCTTGAGTCAAAGATGGCTGCCTCGAGGAATGTGAGTATTAATATGACTTGGAGGAGTTGATTTATTTAGGCTGACATATTCTTCATGGCTCAGCCAGGTTTCAGTAAGACACAATAAATCAATGTGATTGTCTGATATTAAATCATTTACTAATACAGCTTTAGATGACAGAGATCTAATATTTAGGAGTCCACATTGAATTCTCTTGTTTTGTTGCACTTTTGAAATAGTGATGTTAACCTGTATGAGGTTATTTTGTATGACTCCTCTTCTGGTTACTTTTGATTTAATAAATTGAAGTGGTCGTGGGACAGATACAGTCTCTATAGAGTTAAGGTTAAGGGTGGGTAACTGCTCGAATGGAAGTGCAGAGAAGGGTGGAAGACTACAACTCTGCTTCTGCTTCCTGGTCTGAACTCTGGGTCATGGATTAAGTCCGCTAATCAACTTGGCCATGTTCACAGAAATGAGACGCGCTCCATCCCAAGTGGGATGAATGCCGTCTCGACTCATCAGATCAGGCTTTCCCCAGAAAGTCTGCCAGTTATCTATGTAGCCCACATTGTTTGCTGGGCACCACCTGGACAACCAGCGGTTGAATGGCGACATGCGGCTATACATGTCATCATTGATCAGATTGGGGAGAGAGAGACTTTGTTTCTTCTTCAGAGATGAACAACATGAAAAGATTAAACATAAAGATGTTTAATTACTCTACATCAAAGGTTGCCAACCTTTAGGCAACTGAAGCTACCTGATGGATAGAGATATGAAGGCTACTTGTTTGATATAATCTTCCTAAATAGTATAAATTTGCTTGGTTTACCTTTAAAGGTGCATCAAATGAGATTGGGAGCATTTCAATTGCCTCACAGCGACAGTGGCTTGTAGCTAACAGTGCTAACAGTACAAATGCATTTAATTTTAACTGGGAAGTAGAAATGTTCCCAGCCGGAATTCTACCGGTGATGTGGAATTTGGGCCTTCAGGGCATCCTCTTGTGGCCATTGACATAACGGAGTCAGGTGACATAGAGCGAGAAAGTCTGCGGAGGGAGGAGATCAGGGTAGATGGATGTGTTTCACCCAGGAGGCTGTTGCTCTTGTCCTGAGTGAAAGTCAGTTTTAAATAATTTTATTTTAAGCAAGGTACTTACGGAACATACTCAACTTACATAACATCACTGTTGGAGCCAAAATGGGGTTTGTTGTTTGGGGGAAGCACTGGGTGGATCGGGACATGTAGTTCCTTTGTTTGAGCACAGGGTGGCATATTCACTTCGGGAGGGCATATGGGGAGGTGCCAGGTGGTGAGAACAGGTGTGTGTATGGATGGGAAGCACAGTAGTTTTTGACTGTGCTCGTGTCAAGTCGGTAATGTGTTATCACGGAATAAAAGATAAAGGATATACATTGCCCTGGACATTGGAATTGTTTGTGGCGGAGCGCGCGTCTACACATGTTCTCCCGTTCGCCCACCTAGTGGCTCAAACCTTAAAGTTGGTTAAGGTTTTATGGAGCTAAATCCATGCCAATAGTTTTGTTCGTTTGAAAAAATTATTTGAACCTGAAAATTCAAGTTTTGGTCTTAAACATTGAAAAATTCAACAATGTATTCGAAATAAAAATAAGTGTATGAAAAGTTCCTTTAACTTTGCTCCTTTTTCAAAGTATGATTCCATTCCATTTGATTGTGTATTTGACAAAGCTTGGTGAACATAGGCATTCAATACTGCTAATTTAGCAACAAAGGCGGCCATTTCTGTGTCGACCTCCAGCTTTTCTTTTCTCTTTCTCAGCAGCTCAGCTTGCTCCTCCAGCTCCTGCTTCTCCTTTAAGGCTGCAGCGCGAATCAGCTGTTGACTCAGGATGTCGGATCAGCCGTTCCAATTCGGCAATGTCGATCAGCAGCGTTCCACTAACGACGGTCCATACACGTTCCAATAAAGCTGAGTTTTTTACTACTATAGAGGCTCAAACCTTATGGAGTGTTTGAAAACACTGTAGCACATTTTATATTTTCAACTTTCAATCTTTTTTTTTCGGGTTCAAACCTTTTTTTCAGGTTCAGATCTTTTTTCAGGTTCAGATCTTTTTTTCACTTTCAGATCGTTTTTTTCAGGTTCAGACTTTTGGCCGGGATGTAACGTGGGGGGCGTGGTTTCAACTACAGGGGCGTGGTATCATGAGTGACAGCTTAACAAAGAAGGCTGACGACCTGCCTCAACTATGTTGCCTTCAAGAAACGTGGGTACTGCGAAAATGATGACTCACTCCTTTATATACAGCATATTCACGTGATTGGCAGTAGACACTATTGACGCCAGTGACACAGTTATGTTTAGTAAGCTGTTCTAGACCATAATTGGCTTTAATCGCAGTAAAAGAGCAAAGCACTTCAAAAATCCCGTTATAATAAGTGTTGTGAACTCTGTCAAAGTATTTACAACATCCTGTGGCATCTAAACAGAACCACCTCCTGGTTGACCACAAACTGCAAGTAGTCCACATCTAGGGGCAGTCTTTGCAAACAAATCCAGGTGTAATTCAGTCTCAACGCTTTCATAAAGGAATTGACGAAACATCAGCTCTCTACCACATATTGCAAAGGTTAAGTGAAAAAACAACTTTGCTTATCCAACAACAAGCCTCTCATTTACTACCACCAAGAGAAATTCCATTTTTTGATGGGGATCCTCTGCAGTACAGAACATTTATCAGAGCCTTTGAACATTGTGTGGAGAGTAAAGCAAGTAACAGAGGAGACTGTCTGTATTTTTTGGAGAAATACACTAGAGGTCAACCAAAAGAGCTGGTGTGTAGCTGTCAACATATGGCTCCAGACAGAGGCTATGCTACCGCTAAGGATCTCCTGCAGGAACACTTTGGGAATGAACACAAAGTTACTGCAGCATATATGAAGAAAGCCCTCTGCTGGCCGGTCGTGAAGCCTGAGTATGTCAAATCTCTCCAAGCCTATGGTCTCTTTCTGCGTGAGTGCTGTAATGCAATGGAGGACATACAGTACATGAAAGAGCTGGATATGCCTGCAAATATGAGAGCCGTGAACGCATGTGGTCATACTGGGGCCGGTAACGGTGATGGGATTCTACCCATCGTACCAATACAGGTGAAATCCAAAAAGGAAGTCCAAGTCATACAGACATATGCTTTTTTAGATCCAGGCAGTATAACAACGTTTTGTTCTGAAAATCTGATGAAGATGCTGAATCTGAATGGAAGGACAACCTAAATCTACTTAAGAACCATGGGCTCCAGAGCAACGGTTTCCAGCTACAGATTTGGAGATTTCAAGTCTCCCCGGAGAAGGATTCTATGATTTGCCAGAGGTCTATACCCAGAAGAGGATGCCTGTAAGCACTGATAACCTCATCAAAGAAGAGGATTTGGCAAAGTGGCCTTACTTGGATGGTGTAAGTGTTCCGAGAATTCAAGCTGATGTGGAGTTGTTGATAGGAACCAACGCCTCCAAAATGCTTGAACCTTGGAGAGTAATCAACAGCCATGGAAACGGACCTTATGCCATTATGACCCTATTGGGGTGGATTATTAACGGCCCCCTTCAAAGAGGCAGTGAAGAGCGACGAAAAAGATCCAGAAGAGAAAGGATCAACCAGAGAAGGAGAAAGAGAGAGAGAGACATTAGAAGAGGCAAGGATCCAGACAGGAAAAGACTGATCCAGATTACGACTAGCACACTGGACAGGCCAGTGAATAAACGTTGTCTTCTACAAGAAGCTAACACATAAGTGACCCATAGGGGGATTTTTTGGGTTTGTTTGTTAATATGTTTTGGGTTTATATATAATAAATATGTATTTAATTGTTTATGCCCTCCTGCCATTAACAATTAGGGGCCGGTGTGTTGGAGACAAAATGGGGTTTGTTGTTTGGGGGAGGCACTGGGTGGATGGGGACAGGGTGGCGCTTTCACTTCGGGAGGGCATATGGGGAGGTGCCAGGTGGTGAGAACAGGTGTGTGTGTGTGTGTATGGATGGATGGGAAGCACAAAATGAGCCATTTCTCTTTGATAAGAATTAAGGGATGATGATCTTCTTCATTGCCTCAATCAAGAATCCAGTGAATTTAGTGTTAGTTGGGACATAGTGTGTGAGATGTGGTGTGAAGAAGGACCCAAGGAGGACACACGTTTATTGTATTTATTGTTGGCCTGTGGATGCTGAATGCCATGTGCTCAGTGGTCCTTTGTTCTTCCTGCCAACAAACGGATGACTGCAGTGAGTGACATATTGTGGTAACGGTCTAGTTAGGTTGCAGAACAATATTGTGTATATATGTGTGTGTGTATGTATATGTATATATGTATGTGTGTGTATATATATATACATATGTATATGTCTATATATATATATATATATATATATATATATATATATATATATATATATATATATATATATATATGTATATGTCTATATATGCACCAACTTACTTCTGCCTGTTTCCTCTTCCCAGGGTGTTCGGGCAAAATACTTCCCCGGGGGCTTCCCTCGGGGCCCAACCACCCATTTATAGTTCTGGGAAATACCAACTGGAGGAACTGGAGGATCGGGTGGAGACCAGTAGAGACTGGGGGGAACCTTTGTCTAGTGAGTGAAAGTAAAGTACAAATAAAAAAATTAAGCTTCATCCAAAACTACTGCTTGACTCCTGATCGGCCTCCGTGGCCGCTCGGGCATCCTAACACAACGCAGATAGAAATATATCATTTTGGTGAAAAAACTCAATTCCCAAAGCTGTAATTCTCTCACGAACAACACCATACAGGTAAATAACCACCAGCACTGTGACTCTAAAGATACAGATATCGAAGTCTAAAAAATGTAAGATAATTGGAGTAATATTGTCTCTTAAGCATAAACAGTGTGGTGGCCTCTTGCACTGTGTATGTATGGCTGATGTGTTAATAGTGGGATGGGTGTAGGTGATAACAGTGTAGCGGTGTTTAGTCCCAACCCACATATTAGCAGCTGCTTTCTATTCATCCATCACACACAGCCTGAAACACACCACCAAATAGAAACATTCATCAAAGCCTCTGAAGATGGAAACATACACACACACACACACACGCACACACACACACACACGCACACACACACACACACACGCACACACACACGCACACACACACGCACACACACACACACACACACACACACACACACACACACACACACACACACACACACACACACACACACAAACCTTGGCCAAACCTACAGTAAGAGCTTCTGTGGGATGGCTGTCAGTGCAACCCCCCCCCCCCCCCCCACCACCACCACCCACCCTCTCTCTTTCGAATAGTGTTGTGGTTGACAGAGTTGTATGTGATGAATTGTATGTCTCTTCCAGACTTCTCAAAGTTAATTTTCAAAAGACTGCTGCCCATTGGAGAGGAGAGAACATGATAGGAGACTGGTCAGCGTGCGTGCGTGGTTGCGTGCGTGCGTGGTTGCGTGCGTGCGTGCGTGCGTGCGTGCGTGCGTGCGTGCGTGCGTGCGTGCGTGCGTGCGTGCGTGCGTGCAAGGATAGGTGGGTGGGGAATGAGATGTCGGTATCACTCAGCTGGTGTTCTGTTTGCTGACGGCTGTTTGAATGAAGGCTTTACTCTCATTTGCACCATTTTGTGTCACCGAGTGAATTACAGTACACAGTGCATTATTTTACTGACAGTATGGCAGCTGTGGAATCGTGCTTGGAGGCCTTTTTGTGAGAACACTGGTGTGGTGTACAGAAAGTGATGCATTTCACACACAAAAACAACCCTGATATGCAGTAGTTGGTAGTCACTTGATCATTCTAGAACAAAACCACAGCAGCACAAGGCTGACCCTGGACCACTTACCCCCTTGTGGTGGTTTGTTTGTGCAGTTGTGAACACAGCAATCACACTCTGCCACGGACAAAAACAACCAGACCGAGACCACCTCTTCAACAAGGTTCTCCTACGTTTCCATTTGTTGTGTTTTACGAACCAAATATGGTTTTACGAACCAAATGATCCGACTTAGCTGGAGGAAGTATTTGACATTTTTGAGTTTTAAAATGGACGGCAGTGAACAGATAAAGATGCTCGTGTTTCAGTTTAATGAGTGACCGTATTAAACCAATGCGCTGTGGTTGCTCGTCACAGTCCCGTAAAAGCCTAAATCTAAATACCTGCTAATCTGTGTCTATTATCTACGCAAATCATTTACATAAGTTATTACTTGCGAACACATTTCAATCAGGAGAGACCAGTCAAATAAAGAAAGGCTAATTTTTTTTTGTTAACAGATGATGTGAAATGATGAAGTCTCAGAGTCTTTGGTGCTTGGACTCTACAGGGAGATTTGTAATTGAGGGCCGACGCCCCGATCAGCAACAACATAAATCCCTTGTGGAGTCCAGACCTGGTGGTGATGAGCTGATAGAATGATGAGTTGATGAAGCTGATGAAGACTGGGTGGCGATGGGGAGGTGGAGGGGTGCATAACAGCAACATGAATGAACTGAAGGTAGAGAGACAGTCACATTTAAACGAGACAGCAGCAAGATGATTGGCTAACCGTGTCATTGTTTCCGTGTGCTTATTTGATAGAGGTGACCAGCTGATCTACACAGCTGGTGTCATGTTTGATGGCCCGGAACAATGACAGCAAGTAAATAATGAGTGAGCATGCGTGAGAAGTGATTGGCAGATGTATGAGAAATAAATATGTATGTCTTCTGACTGAACTTACGCTATAGCTTCATATGGCTGAAAGTAACCAGTTAACTGGTATAACTGAAACACTTGTTGCTGTGGAATAATGATTCTAAAAACCAAATATGCAACAGCCAGACATGTTGATGCATGTTGGTAGTTTATATTCAATGTTTAAAGCCTGCTTACTCGTCTGGATGGCTGGTGCTAATCATCACTTCCATTGCCAAGATGAACAAGCATATTTTTTGTGAGGTTGGCTGTAAAAGCGTAGATAGAGACAATGTAATATACGATGATCAGATCAAACGGTATAGTTGTTTCTCCATTGACAAATTATGAAGTGGCATAGTTAATCAATTTCTGGTACAGAACAGATGTGTGCTCTTCTTTTTGTCTTTGTTTATCCATTCCAAACTACCCAGATTGACATAAAAATGTTGTAACTTGTAAAACAAGAGGATTGCGAGTGTTGATTTCATTATATTATTATTTCATGAGTTCATGAATAGGGAAAGAAAAGAGGGGAAGGAAAATAATGAAGGAACAGAGGAAACAGTTAAACAGGCTATCCTGTTTAGTACTGGCTGTATACATCTCCATGTCACTCCGACTTTCTCTCTCATTAGCTAGCTAGCAGTGTTTGTGTGCATATGTGTGTGACAAAGTGATGTCATTATCCCCCTCTGACAAAAACCTCTCTGAGGGCAATTTCTAGAAATTATTTCAACAATGGAGTGCGCCAAATGTCAGCATTCACTAATTATGTTTACCCTAATTGTTAATTAGTGTATTAATGGGATGATCTTAATTAACAAAAGGTTTGCGGCTGGCGCTGGCAACAGGGCTGCCATAAAGGAGATGTAATTGCTGCACTGTGCTGATGAACATGGATTTATTGGGCATTTTAACTACAGTGCTTGTCGTTTATTCTATGATGAATAGAACGGACGAATACAGCGTGTGCGTGTGCGTGTGTGTGTGTGCGCTAAAACTAGCTGAAATGTGAGTGAATGACCCTATGGTGGCCATGCTACTGTCACACAATAGAAGGTTGAAGGGGTTTGAATGGTTACTCATTGTTGATGGTCTGGTTATATTTTGATTAACTCTTTTAGAAGCCCTATAATATTAATTTAGGCTTGGGCCACAACAGTCCCTGACTGATTGTCAGGAATACCATGCTTTAGTCTCAAAACCTGTGCACACAAAAACCAGACGCGTGCACGTGATGTGAGTGCACAGAACAGTCTCAGCTAGTGGAATGCCATCTTTGCTCTGCGTGCACAAATGTGGTCCCGTGGCTGTGGCATTCAATGCTCAATCGTCGAGTTGGCCTTTGAGGCGAGGATGGAAACAACAGTGGCTGATGTCTCCTCTGAATGGCTACTTTCTAGTCTACATGTCTCTGACCAGGAGCCGATACTATAAAGCTAGTTCAACATACTCAGTTAGTGCAGGAAGATAGCAACAAATTGCAGACTGTTATTGCGTTGATTAATAGATGTATAATGCATCATCTAGAGCGTGATAGATCTGAATATAATTACATTTGTGTATTATATTAAAAATAAATGTGTTGCAGATGTTTTATGATTGTGTGAATGACACAATTGGGACTTGGGAGCAAAATTAAAATTAAATATAAAAACATAATTCGAGGTAAGAAGTTTCCTTTCATAACGTGTAAGTTAACGCAAGGGAATATATCCAGTCTGTGGTAAGGGGCTGATTTTCTTTTGATTTGCTCCCAAGTCCTTTCACACTGCCAGGGTTGGAGCAAAAAAATAAGGCTAAAATATTATCATACATGCGACATGAATACATCGGCAACACAATTTGAATATAATACACACATGTAATTATAGTCAGATCTATTTTTCTTTGATATTATAAATCTATTAATTTACACATTCACAGTCCTTAATGCATTTAGCAATTTAAACTATGTTGCTTTTAGTCTGTGTTATGATTTTAATTTCTTCGTATGTGTGTATTTTAACCTAAACATCCACGTGCCGATCCAGGTTATAAATGACCAGTAAGAAGTGATGCCCGAAGGACTAAAAGTACAGCGTTAACCTTAAATGTGTTGTTTACCTACAGCTGGGTGATGGCACAATAACTATTTGTTGAGATAGATAGTTGAGAAGAAGTCCCCATTTCCCTGAAATGTCTGGAAATCTATGAGAGGATATTTGTTCCTGGCTAGCTAGCTAGCTCTACTGTTGCTAATGTAATTGCAGCACTCCTGTTTACAGTTTCATAGTCAACATCACTGACAGTAAAGGCTGTCAAAGTTGTCTATTAGAATGGCATTTAACAGGTAAACAGAAATGTTGTCATGTTTTTGTATAGGATACTAAACAATACTCAGACAATGTGTTGATCAATTATTGACTTGTCATACAATTTAGGAAACAACATAGCATACTTAATATTGTCAATAAGTAATTAAAAGCATATTTGTCTTTATTTTGATGTTTTATCAAAGTGTTAAAAACAATGACCTTATCTTGGTTAAGAGTTTCTCTTCGGGACATACATTATAGTTTCTGCAGGTTGATTAGTAACACAAGGATCGTCGATTCTCTTTCTGCAGCATCTTTTCTATAATGTTGGGTCAGTCATCTTACTTTCATGTTACATGTACAGTGCATTGAATTGCCAGCCCCAAGCAATCGAGCCATATGCTGATTATTTGTCATGCTATTAAGTATAATAGCATATTTACTGTCAGTATTTATTTAAATTAATCTTTTTTATAAGTATTATGTATAGATTTTGGTGACTTAAAATGTCTTATTTATATAATAATAATAATAATAATAATAATAGAAACATGAACAAGCTTAGTCTCCTTACATAGCCTGTTTTTAGTGTGTTCATATTTGTGTGTGTGTGTGTGTGTGTGTGTGTGTGTGTGTGTGTGTGTGTGTGTGTGTGTGTGTGTGTGTGTGTGTGTGTGTGTGTGTGTGTTTAAATTGTGGTCAGTGTGTCTGCAAGTGTGTGCTCCAAGACCCATGGCTTGTGTTTTACTATGAGTGTGTGGTGGTGGGGTCATAAACCGCAGAGTGGATACATTGTGTTGTGGAGATAAAAGATTCCAGTGGACAGATCAATAGGCTATATCAGCCTGCTGTTAAATTACTGATAACATTATTTGCTTTATTTGCTTTTTTTTCTGCTGCTGCACACATGCCACATTTCTCTGCCTAAGGCTCTAATGTTACACTTGACAGCTGTGCATGTGTCTGTGTGTGTGCGTGTGTATGTGTGTGTGTGTGTGTTTGTGTGTGCACCTATATGTTCTCACAATGATAATAAAACAAGTAAAAAGCCTGCAAAGTTTTGCAGTTATTGAAGTGTAAACGGCAGAGCTTCAATTGGATTTTATTGCATTGATGTGTAATTGCTTAATGCTAATTATTTTTCTCTTAGTTTTCATCTTCCTACCATCAGCGTTTCTATGTCATTTTTGCAGGACTGTGATTTGCTGGGTAAATTGCACATTCTGCATAGTGCTCTCATATATCACTAGAAGGATAATAAAAGACACCATTTGTAGCGTCAAATGATAGTGACACTATGCACATATGTATGATGGTGATTGATGTAGCATTCCATTTTCTGCAGCTGAATAATGATGCAGAATGTAGGTTTGGACCGCAGCAAAGACAGCAAATAAAGATTTGTGTGTGTTTGTCTGCATTTGGAAATGTATTTGGTTCCTTGTTCAGTTTGTAATAATAGCGATGGCTATCAGTTCATTCTAAGGCTTAAGAGAAAGTGATATGTCTGGCTTACGTCTATTCTGGCAGCCAGCAGCAAAACTAAATCTTGCTTTAAGAGGTACAAACTGTTTTACCCTTCTCAAACTCTCATTCTTCAGTCATTTAACCTTAAACAACTGTGAAACAACAGCTCCATTTTCTCATTAAATTAACACTTCTCATTCCACGTTCTTTGACACATAAAAGTAATGTCAGACCGATTTTGTTATGGATAGATCCTCATTTTCCTGGATTTCCTTATATTGTGTATACATATGAATGTTGTTTTACATCCTATTTTATAGTGATTAAAAACACAACCCATTCTCGTTCCCACATAGTCAAATAACGAGCCCTTAGCATCGGACACTGACACACAGAGGCACCTTTCAGCGTGCCAGCTGGCTTTCTTTTAATTCTAATGTAAACCCATCTGCATCAGTATTAGACAATCAGAGCAACTGACATAGTATTATCATTAGCATACTTTTTTCGCCATTACCTAACCAAAAAAAACTGGAAAGGATTCAGGGACTCAAAGATTCAGGGATCATTTGTTGTCATAATGTTAATAATCATGTAATGGCTGTAGTACAAACATAATCTTGCTATTCAGAAAGATAATTTTGAGTACGTCATTCAACTCGTACAAAAGTGATTCATTAAAAAATCTAGATCTTCGGAACACCTTCAAACCCTATCATACTCAAGTGTGTGTGCAACTGTAGATTAGACCACAGCGTATCTGAAGGTCAGCACCAAGGGCAGCACCCTCTCCAGTGTAGTGGTGAAACCTTTCTGCCCTGTAATGCTGATTACTGATACTGGTTTAAGTAGAATTATGATGATATAAGTATTGTTGATGATTTTTACTGTAGGACCTGTGCGTTACCTTGTGCACACTAGAGTGTACTGTAACCTATTTTAGCTTCTCATATGAGTAGAGGAGTAGAGGAATTCAACTTTAAAAGATGTGCTAAAAAAAGATTAAATATGAGATAATTTATTCTTGTTATCTGTCCTTTTTATCATAGTTATATTTACATTTGAAATAATATGTTCAACTATGATAATTCCTTAGAGCTCAGCTTAATAAAATCAACAGTTCCATAAAAACTGAGCAAACTCTATGAACTGATGAGGAATGTGCGATAGACCCTATAGTTTGAAAACAAGCATGGAAGTGGACCTTGAGTGGAGAGTGTTTTCTCATTTTCTATTACATTACATTACATTACATTACATGTCATTTAGCTGATGCTTTTATCCAAAGCGACTTACAATAAGTGCATTAAACCATGAGTCCAAACTCAGAACAACAAGAATCAAGCAAGTACAATTTCTTCAATAACGTTAAACTACAGAATACTATCTGTAAGTGCCATTTAAGTGCTACTAAAGTGCTAAACAACAAAGTGCTATCGGTAAGGGACATTTAAGTGATACTACGGCATTTAAGTGCTACCTATTCAAGGTATAGTCGAAAAAGATGTGTTTTTAGTTTGCGACGGAAGATGTAGAGACTTTCTGCTGTCCTGATGTCAATGGGGAGCTCGTTCCACCAATGAGGAGCCAGCACAGCAAACAGTCGTGACTTTGTTGAGGGTTTAGCTCGAAGTGAAGGAGCTACAAGCAGATTGGCAGAAGCCGACCGAAGTGAACGGGCTGGGGTGTACGGTTAGACCATGTCCTGGATGTAGACCGGACCCGATCTGTTCGCAGCACAGTACGCAAGTACCAATGTTTTGAAGCGGATGCGGGCGGCCACAGGTAACCAGTGAAGGTCGCGGAGGAGCGGAGTAGTGTGGGTAAATTTCGGTAGGTTGAAGACCAGTCGAGTAGCTGCATTCTGGATGAGCTGTAGAGGTTGAATGGCATTAGCAGGTAGACCTGCCAGGAGGGAGTTGCAATAGTCCAGCTGTGAGATGACCAGAGCCTGGACCAGAACCTGTGCCGCCTTCTGAGTGAGAAGGGGTCGTTGGCTATTGATGTTGTCCCAAATCATGTGGGTTTAGATTAAATACAAATAAAATAAAATATAGGATGGGAGCCAGAGCCTTCAGCTATCAAGCTCCTCTTTTATGGAACCAGCTTCCACTTTCAGTCCAGGAGGCAGACACAGTCACCTCATATAAGAATAGACTTAAGACTTTCCTCTTTAATAGCGCTTATAGTTAGGGCTGAATCAGGTTTGCCCTGGTCCAGCCCCTTGATATGCTGCTATAGGCTGCTGGGGGATGTTTTAGGATACACTGAGCACCTATCTCCTCTTCTCTCTCTCCTTATGGATGAATTTACATCTCTCCATTGCACCTTACTAACTCTGCTTCCTCCCTGGAGTCTTTGTGACTTCACGTCTCATAGGGTCCATTGGACCTGGAGGTGTCTGATGCCTCCTGCCTGGTGGGCCAGCCCCCTGCCATGGCCCTGCTGATGCGCTGATGAATTGGATAAAATGGTGAATGGTATCACACCACTGGAAGGTAACAAATAAAAGCATCCAAGGTAGTTTTAAACCATTTTCTTATGATCAGCACAGTGAAATCACTGTAATTTAATCAACTTTTGAGAGCTGTAAAATTATTACTTATATTCTTACAAACTCAATACACATTTTGATTGCTTACTTCAATCCCATGACTTGTATTGTATTCTAATAAAATAATTATGTTACTTTTCTAACGGTGTATGGAGCTGGCGTAGCTTGGTTTTCTAATTAAGCTTGAGCTCTTCATATTGGAACATTATGAGGAGTGGAAGTGTCTTTCTTCCACTGTGATTGGATGTGACAGGAACAAGACAGCTGATGACAATAGGGACATGAAATGGGCAGAAAAGAAATGGAAGTTAGTGATGTTTCCTGTGAAGATTAGATTGTGTCATATAATCCACGAACTATGATTTAAATGCTTATTTCTCCTTGAAAACTGGGTGATATTCGATCTCAACGTCTAAGACCTACGTCTTTTCTCAAGGTGTTATAAAACACCAATGTATTTGAAAATGTTGATTTGTTCAGTTTTAGGTTGAAAGAGAGATGATAGTGGTTACTGTGAACGTATTTCTATTAAGTCATAATATCAGTGAAATGTGGTCTAATGTTTCATTCAATTCAATTTCAATACAGTTTATTTTATATAGCCCAATATCACAAATTACAAATTATCCTCAGAGGGCTTTACAATCTGTACACATACGACATCCCTGTCCCAGGACCTCACATCGGATCAGGAAAAACTCCCAAATAATAGAAAAAACCCTTTCACAGGGAAAAAAGGGAAGAAACCTTCAGGAGAGCAACAGAGGAGGATCCCTCTCCCCGCATGGACAGAATCAATAGATGTCATGTGTACAGAATGAACAGCATTACAGAGTGTTGGATTTAAAATGTCATGCATATGGAAGTATAGACTGTATGCTGCCAACAAGATGCTGCCAGGACATCGTAATGAGAGCAGAGTACATTCTGTCTGTACTTTCATGTAAAAAACGAGTGTGTGCTTACTGCTGGAACAGGCATGTGCAGGTACTGCTTCTACAACTTTGAAAGTTGCACTGGTCCAGAGACTCAAGTCAAGTGAAGGAGCTGATATATAATAAACGTGAGGCTTCACACAAACTACATACTTTGTAAATACTTGAACTACTTTATTGCAATAACGGAAAGAGAAATTAGCACCATCAGTATCAATTTATGCTGCTCATGATAGGGGTTGGGCTACTAGCTTGTAGTGTTAGCATGCCTAGCTTGCTAACAAACATATAAAGTATTACACCGTGTAATATCCCAGTGAGCATCTTTCGGTTGGAAAAAAGACTTTTCAAAAAACCACTAATCCCCGGTGAAAGAAGTTCAAACGTGGTTCATAAAGTGAAGATTTTTTCAGCAGGACAATGGCAGGAGGCACTCGTGAAAAGAGGCCAGACAAGGAGGCCAGGCCCCTTGAGGCAGGAGGCACAACAAAGAAGGAGGCAGGGCTTATTGGGAAGGAGTCCAGGCCCAGGCCACGGGCTGGATGCAGGAAGCAGGTCAAGGGGTCAGGACCCAGGACCAGCTTCAGACACAGCCAGGTCCAATGGGATCATATAAGGCGAGAAAGCACAAAGAATCCGGGGAAGAAGTAGAGTTAGTAATGTGCAATGGTGAGATGTCAATTCATCCATAAGTAGAGAGAGAAGAGGAGATAGGTGCTCAGTGTATCCTAAAACATCCCCCAGCAGCCTATAAGCCTATAGCAGCATATCAGGATCTGGACCAGGGCAAACCTGATTCAGCCCTAACTATAAGCACTATTAAAGAGGAAAAGGTCTTAAGTCTACTCTTGAATGAGGTGACTATGTTCCTGCCTCCCGGACTGAAAGTGGAAGCTGGTTCCATAAAAGAGGAGCTTGATAACTGAAGGCTCTGGTTCCCATCCTACTTTTTAATACTCTAAGCTCCTTAAATATGATGGTGCATCACCAATTAAGGCTTTGTAGGTGAGGAGAAGAATTTTAAATGTGATTCTTGATTTTACAGGGAAGCCAGTGCAGAGCAGCTAATACAGGAGTAATGGTGATCTCTTTTCTTAGTTTTTGTAAGTACACGAGCTGCAGCATTCTGGATCAACTAGAGGGACTTAAGAGACTTATTAGAGCAGCCTGATAATAAGGAATTGCAGTAATCTAGTCTGGAAGTAACAGTACGCTCGTGAACAAGTTTTTCTGCATCGCTTTGACCGCTGCGCCAGTTATAATATATATTTTAACATGGTTACAAGATTAGAGGTCTCACACCCATGCTAACTAAGTCATAGAAGACAGCAACAACTTTTCCAACACAACCTGTTATAATAAAGAAAAATATACAGCTCTTTGTAAAATCAGCACAAACATTCAACATTGTAAAATGAAAAAAGGCCTAGGATTTTATGTAGCTTTCATCAAACATTAAGTCAGCTTTAATTGAACTATTGGCCTACTCACTTTGACTATTTGGTGATCTATCTTTTGTTCTGGACAAAATAATACAAATATTCACTTTTTAATAATTGTGATTGTGCTTAGAAAAGTGTAAAAAACGTATATTTTGGAATATAGGAAGTTATGAGGTGAGTTAAATCATAAATCTAGGAGAAATAAAATCAGAAATTCTCTGAGATTAAAGTCATAACCTTTCAAGAAAAAAAGGAGTTGCATCGCTTCACATCAAGGTTGGATCAACCCTCATCACACTACAGACACTACCGCTTGTCATGTATTATGCATGCAGTAAATGACCTAATCATACAGCAATCTGATTAGCAATAAGGTAATACTTGTTTTTTAGAATGAGCATATTATCATCGGCATCCAGACTTTGAAGAGACATTGCGGTGAATTGGGCCTATACAGAATAAAGCAACATACTGGACAACAGTTTGCAGTTTCATTAGCTGAAGGAATGTGAGTGGAGAGAAGGTTTCCCTCTCTGTGTCCTTATAAATGTTGTCAAGTGGCCAGCTATGACCTGATAGCTCTAGTGTGTGTGTGTGTGTGTGTGTGTGTGTGTGCGTGTGTGCGTGTGTGTGGGTCTCCTTCCCAGCAGTAAAGCGTATTTTATTGGAGTTAACACTAAGGTCAAATAAAGCAGATTTATTTCTACGGATTACTAGCACTCTGCTAGCCAGTCCATAAAACAGAAACCAATCACTGACACACACACACACACACACACACACACACACACACACACACACACACACACACACACACACACATTCACACTGAAGGACTGTGCAGTGGAGATATCACTGCTGTTGTATGAAAGAGCCACTCTGAGAATAAGGTGTTATGTATTTTAGCCCTCAAGATCCACAAAAACCTAAAAGAGTTTTCAGGTTTTTAAAGCTGGACACTTCTTATCACCCTACTCTTTGTACTGGTGCACAGGCATTAACACTTTTGCCAAAGTGCATTTGCCAGTCATTTTCATGTCCATTTTATGGTGTATTTCATTGCAATACTACTGTGTGTACAGTTGAGTTTACCGTTACCCTGATACTCGGTGCAGAAGCAGATATCTAATAAGCATATTATTACCACTTGTCCCAATTTAATATCAAACAAGCCAAATTGTTTTTTTATTGTCTGAGGGATATTAGTGCAAATTACTTTAAATCACATGCAAAATAAAAGCAACATTAATTTGGGTGGAACATTTTCAACATCTTTGTTGTTGATTGTTTCCTCCAGCAGGTGGATCCTTGGCAGCTTCCCCTGGAGGATGCTGACTGTTACACTTGTGACTGAAATGAAATGCACAGTTAGTTACACATCAACTCTATGCATCCAAACTGGTCACAATCAAACAGGAACAGCCAATAATAATAATGAATGAACATGTAAAGTCCCTGACATGTAATTAATACATGAATAACCAACATATTAAATTCACATTAACTGAGACGAAGGATGCCAGGAGTGAAAAAATATAATTTATACTAATATATTATTGGATTTATACTGATGAGATGTATACACTGACGAATTCAATTTCATTTCAGTTTATTTCGTATAGCCCAGAATCACAAATAACAAATGTGCCTCGGAGGGCTTTACAATCTGTACACATGACATCCCTGTCCCAGGACCTCACATCGGATCAGGAAAAACTCCCCAAAAATAACCTTTCACAGGGAAAAAAGGGAAGAAACCTTCAGGAGAGCAACAAAGGAGGATCCCTCTCCCCGGATGGACAGAAGCAATAGATGTCATGTGTACAGAATGAACAGCATTACAGAGTTACATAAACACATTCAATGAATATGACAGAAATTATGATTAATGGGTAGTATGACCATGATGTAATGACCATGATGCGTCTAATTTTAAGTTTTACATGAGAGGTAAAGGACAAGTCCTGAACAAAGATAAATCAGAGATTATTTACGGTGGTGTTGAGTATCATCTGCATAACAATAAAAGTTTATGGAGTGTTTTCCAATAATATTGCCAAAAGGAAGCATATATAAAGTGAATAAAATTAGTCCAAACATAGAACCTTGTGGAACTTCGTGATTAACGTTGGTGGTTATCGAGACTTCATCGTTTACAAACTGAGATCGATCTAATAAATAGGACTTACGACTACTACTACCACCACTACTACTACTACTACTACTACTACTACTACTACTACTTCTACTACTACTACTACTACTAGTACTACTACTGAGATCTATAGGAATACACAGCACCACAGAGCTGCTACTACTATTCAATTTAATTCAGTTTATTTTATATAGCCCAATATCACAAATTACAAATTATCCTCAGAGGGCTTTACAATCTGTACACATACGACATCCCTGTCCTAGGACCTCACATCTTAGAAAAAACAGTGGCATCTCAGATTCAGGCTCACCTCTCAAACAACAATCTCTATGAACAGTTTCAGTCCGGTTTTTGCCCCCGTCACAGCACAGAAACCGCCCTCATCAAGATCTCAAATGACCTCCTCATGGCAGCTGACTCTGGACTACTATCAATCCTCATCCTCCTCGATCTGAGCGCCGCCTTCGACACCATCTCCCACACCATCCTCCTCGACCGTCTAGCCTCCATTGGAATTTCAGATACACCCCTTTCATGGTTTCACTCATATCTCTCTGGCCGTACTCAGTTCATTCAGTTAAAATCATTCACATCACATCCCTCCCTCCTCTCCTCCGGTGTTCCCCAGGGATCTGTCCTTGGTCCTATCCTGTTTACCTCCTCCCACTTGGACTCATTTTCCGCAAACATAATATTCAATTCCACTGTTACGCGGACGACACCCAGCTCTATGTTTCCTCCAAACCCTCTTCCACTTCCCCGCCCCCTCCCTCTGTGCCTGTTTACAGGAAATAAAAAACTGGTTCACCTCAAACTTCCTCAAATTGAACAGCAATAAAACCGAGGTTGTCCTCATCGGCTCCAAGTCCACTCTCACCAAGCATCCCAGTTTCGCCCTCACAATAGACAACTCCTCGGTCTCCCCCTCCCCTCAGGCTAAGAGTCTGGGTGTCGTCCTCGACAGCACACTGTCATTCCACACTCACATCAACACCACCATCCGGTCTGCCTACTTCCACCTCCGAAATATCAACCGCCTCCGCGCTTCACTCACACCCAACAGCGCCGCAATCCTGGTCCACTCTCTTGTCACCTCCCGCTTGGATTATTGTAATTCCCTCCTCTTTGGTCTCCCCCACAAACTCCTCCATAAACTCCTCCAGAACGCTGCTGCCCGCATCATCACCAAGACCCCTTCCATCTCTCACATCACCCCTGTTCTACGACAACTCCACTGGCTCCCCATCAAACACCGCATTGACTTTAAGATCCTCCTCCATGCATTCAAGGCCATCCACAACCTCGCCCCTCCATATCTGTCTCACCTCCTCCAAATCAACATCCCCACCCGGTCTCTCAGGTCTGCCTCCTCCATCAACCTGACTGTCCCCCCAGCTCGTCTGTCCACCATGGGGTCAAGAGCCTTCAGCCGCTCTGCCCCTCGCCTCTGGAACTCCCTCCCCCCTGACATCAGAAACATTGACTCTATCATTTTATTCAAAACCCACCTCAAAGCCCACCTTTTCAGGCAGGCCTATGCCTGACGTGTTCCCCTCTGGGTTGCTCTGCTGCAGACTGTTCTGCTTTTAACTGTGCTGCTTTTTAAATTGTGTCCGATTTTTTAATATGTTGTACGGCGACCTTGAGTGCCTTGAAAGGCGCCTTATAAAACCAATGTATTATTATTATCGGATAAGGAAAAAACTCCCAAATAATAGAAAAAAAACTTTCACGGGTAAAAAGGGAAAGAAACCTTCAGGAGAGCAACAGAGAAGGATCCCTCTCCCCGGATGGACAGATGCAATAGATGTCATGTGTACAGATGAACAGCATTACAGAGTTACAACAGAGTCAATGAATATGACAGAAATTATGAATAATGAGTAGTAGGCATGGACCACGATCCATGCCTACTACTCATGCGGGCGCTCCGGGGAGGAAGCAGAGTTAGTAATGTGTGAGAGATGTCAATTCATCCATAAGGAGAGAGAGAAGAGGAGATAGGAGCTCAGTGTATCCTAAAACATCCCCAGCAGCCTATAAGGCTATAGCAACATATCAAGGGGCTGGACCAGGGCAAATCTGATTCAGCCCTAACTATAAGCGGTATTAAAGAGGAAAGTCTTAAGTCTATTCTTAAATGAGGTGACTGTGTCGGCCTCCCGGACTGAAAGTGGAAGCTGGTTCCATAAAAGAGGAGCTTGATAGCTGAAGGCTCTGGCTCACATCCTACTTTTTAAGACTCTAGGAACTACAAGTAGCCCTGCATTTAATGAGCGCAGCTCTCTAGTGGGGCAATATGGTACTACAAGCTCCTTAAGATATGATGGTGCATCACCAATCAAGGTGTTGTAGGTGAGGAGAAGAATTTGAAATGTGCAGAGCAGCCAATACAGGAGTAATGTGATCTCTTTCTTAGTTTTTGTGAGTGCATTCTGGATTAACTGGAGGGACTTAAGAGACTTGTTAGAGCAGCCTGATAATAAGGAATTGCAGTAATCTAGTCTAGAATAAATGCGTGAACCAGTTTTTCTGCATCTGTTTAAGACAAAATGTGCCCATCCATCCATCCATCCATTATCAGCTGCTTATCCGGGGTCGGGTCGCGGTGGCAGCAGGTTCAGTAGGCCGACCCAGGCTTCCCTCTCACCCACAACACTTTCCAGCTCATTCTGGGGGATCCCGAGGCGTTCTAAGGCCAGCCGGGAGATATAATCCCTCCAGCGTGTCCTCGGTCTTCCCAGGGGCCTCCTACCAGTTGGACGTGCCCGGAAAACCTCTAATGGGAGGCATCCAGGAGGCATCCTGACTAGATGCCCGAACCACCTCAGCTGACTCCTTTCGACACAAAGGAGCAGCGACTCGACTCCAAGCTCCCCCCTGATGTCCAAGCTCCTTACCCTATCTCTAAGGCTGAGCCCGGCCACCCTACGGAGGAAGCTCATTTCGTCCGCTTGTATCCGAGATCTCGTTCTTTCGGTCACGACCCAGAGTTCGTGACCATAGGTGAGGGTTGGAACGTAGACCGACCAGTAAATGGAAAGCTTTGCCTTCCGGCTCAGCTCCCTCTTCACCAAGACGGACCGGTACGGCGGCTGTTTTACTGCTGCAGCCGCACCGATCCGCCTGTTGATCTCCCGCTCCACCTTACCCTCACTCGTGAACAAGACCCCGAGATACTTGAACTCCTTCGCTTGGGGTAGGCAGTTTGCCCCCACCTGGAGGGAGCAATCCGCCGGTTTCCGGCAGAGCACCATGGCCTCAGATTTGGAGGTGCTAACTCTCATCCCTGCCGCTTCACACTCAGCTGCAAAACGCCCCAGTGAATGCTGGAGGTCACGGTCCGAGGAGGCAAACAGGACCACATCATCCGCAAACAGCAGAGAGGCGATCCCGAGACTCCCGAACCGGATCCTCTCCGCCCCCTGGCTGCACCTAGATATCCTGTCCATGAAGGTCACGAACAGGACCGGTGATAAAGGGCAGCCCTGGCAGAGGCCAACACCCACCGGGAACGTGTCTGACTTACTACCGAGGAGACGAACACAGCTCCTACTGCAGGCGTACAGAGAGCGGATGGCCCGTGCCAACGGGTCCGGCACCCCATACTCCCGCAGCACCCCCCACAAAAACCCCAGAGGGACCTGGTCGAAAGCCTTCTCCAGGTCTACAAAGCACATGTAAACTGGTTGGGCAAACTCCCAGGACCCCTCCAGTAATCTTGCGAGGGTAAAGAGCTGGTCCACTGTTCCACGACCGGGACGGAATCCGCACTGTTCGTCTTGAATCCGAGGTTTGACAAGCGGTCGGAGCCTCCTCTCCAGCACCCACAATAGAGGCTTTGAACAAGGTCCACTCGGATTCCATGTCCCCAGCCTCCCTCTGGATTTGTGAGAAGTTCTTCCGGAGGTGGGAGTTGAAGACCTCCCGGACAGGATCCTCTGCCAGACGTTCCCAGTTCACCCTCTCTACACGTTTGGGCTTGCCAGGTCTTTCTAGCCGAGTCCCCCGCCATCTGATCCAACTCACCACCAGGTGGTGATTAGTTGACAGCTCTGCTCCTCTCTTCACCCGAGTGTCCAAGACATACGGCCGCAGATCAGATGATATGATTACAAAGTCGATCATTGATCTCCGGCCTAAGGTGTTCTGGTACCAGGTACACTTATGAGCCACCTTATGTTCGAACATGGTGTTCGTTATGGACAAACTGTGGCTAGCACAGAAGTCCAACAACAAAACACCATTCGGGTTCAGATCGGGCAAGCCGTTCCTCCCAATCACGCCCCACCAGGTTTCTCTGTCATTGCCCACGTGAGCGTTGAAGTCTCCCAGGAGAACTATGGAGTCGGCAGGCGGCGCCCTTTCCAGGACCCCTCCCACCGACTCCAAGAAGGCCGGATACTCCGAAATGCTGTTCGGTGCATAAGCACAAACAACAGTCAGAGCCTTACTCCCCGCAACCCGTAGGCGTAGGGAGGCGACCCTCTCGTTCCCCGGGGAAAACTCCAACACAGCGGCGCTCAGCCAGGGTCTCGTGAGTATCCCCACTCCCGCCCGGCGCCTCTCACCCTGGGCAACTCCAGAAAAGGACAAAGTCCAACCCTTCTCCAGGAGCTTGGTTCCAGAGCCCATGCTGTGTGTGGAGGTGAGCCCAACTATATCTAGCTGGTACCGCTCCACCTCGTGCACCAGCTCCGGCTCTTTCCCCGCTAGTGAGGTGACGTTCCACGTCCCTAGAGCTAGTCTATGCCGCCAGCGATCGACCTGCCCAGGTCTCCCACCTGGCCCGCCACCCGGTCTACATAGCACCCGACCCCGATAATTCTGCCTGCGGGTGGTGGGTCCACAGGGTGACTGCTGCTCCATGGTGTTTTTTCGGGCTGAGCCCGACCGGGCCCCATGGGCGAAAGCCCGGTCACCCGACGCTCGCCGACGAGCTCCCCTCCTGGGTCTGGCTCCGGGAGGGTGCCCCGGTTTCCCTTGTCCGGGCAAGGTAGCTTCAGTCCGTGGGCTGCTTATCATCAGGGTTTATTGAACCGCTTTTAGTCTGGGCTCTCCCCCGAGACCTGTTTGCCTTGGGAGACCCTACCAACATAGCTCCCAGGATCACTGAGCCACTCAAACTCCTCCACCACGTTAAGGTGGCGATTCATAGGAGGAGCTAAATGTGCTCGGTTTTTGAAATGTTACGTAGATGAAAAAATGCAGTCTTTGAGATTTGCTTCACGTGGGAGTTAAAGGACAAGTCCCGGTTAAAGATAACGTAGAGATTCTTCACAGTGGTGTTGGATGCCAGGGCAATGCCATCTACAGAAACCACATCACCAGATAATTGATCTCTGAGGTGTTCAGGGCCCAGTAAAATAACTTCAGTTTTGTCTGAGTTTAACATCAGGAAGTTGGGTCATCCATGTTTTTATGTCTTTAAGACATGCTTGAATTTTAGCAAGCTGGTTGGTCTCCTCTGGTTTGATCGACTACTACTGAGGTCTACTACTACTACTACTACTACAACTACCACTACTGAGGTCTATACATGTCTCCACAGCGCTACTTCTACTACTACTACTACTACTACTACTACTACTATTTCTACTATACTACTACTACTACTACTTCTACTATACTACTACTGCTACTATTACTACTACTATTACTATAATACTACTACTACTACTACTACTACTACTGAGGGCTATAGGAATACACTCTCTGCACTCTCTGTCAGGCTTATGTTTCTTTATTATTGATGAGTAATAGGCTGCTCTGGCATTATGGAGGGCCTTATGTTTCAAGACTTTCTCGCAAAACTATCAAGATTCTTCCAAATTGGTGAAACAGTATATCCTTTTAAGTTCTCGGAATGTTTGCTTTAATTTGCGTGATTGAGGGTTATACCATGGAGCAAACCTCCATGGTATAACCCAATACCATCCTTTTTTACATGTTATTTCACGGTGACTATATACCAACCTTAATATAAATAAATATACTACCTATACCTACTATTGCATGAATTTCGACACAGACTAAGATGACAAACCATCCTCCAATCTTGGCTAGCTTCCAGTCTTCAGTCAACGTTGTAACTGATTTCAAGAGTTTACATGTCTTTTCATCTACAGTGCACTATATAATATGTAGGTCTGATATCAATAAGCTACAGCTCCTCAGGCTGGTACTTTTATTCAACAAATATGATTATATCAAAAGTGGAAGCAGCTTTATCCATGTTGGCATCAATTTATTAAACTTTCATGATTGAATACCTGAGAAATGTAAACCACTCACCAACAAAGTCAAACAGCGACTTCAGTTCCATGCCACCAATGTTTTACTTGATGCAGACAGAATGATGCCAGTGGTATATAGCAACGCTGGAGAAGCTGATGAAGGATAAAACAATTAGCAATATGAAGACATTTCTGAGCTTTAGACTGTTCCGATTCGCTGCCATAATTCCCTGCATTTTCAGGAGCATGATAGCTCATAAATATTGATCTGCTGGTCATCTCTCTCTGTGTGTGTGTGTGTGTGTGTGTGTGTGTGTGTGTGTGTGTGTGTGTGTGTGTGCGTGTGTGCGTGTGTGCGTGTGTGCGTGTGTGCGTGTGTGCGTGTGTGTGTGAATAAGCACAGTGTCTGGTCAGCAGTTTGAATGTCATGTTTGATCAACCAGAACCACACTGAGGCCTTGTTTTGAAATATGAAAAACATTAATGTGGGTTAGTGGTTATCAGGTCTGTCCTTCAATCAGAGGGTCGGCTGTTCGATCCCCGGCTCTGTGTCGATGTGTGAGTTGCTAAAGTCAGCTAAATGAAATGTAATGTTGGCAACCAGTTTAATTTGGATCTTAATATTCAAATCAGCCAGGCGGAGGCATTAATCCATCCACCCAGCCACCATCTATCCCTCTGCTCTTCTAATTTAACTCTTCTAAGTTAACTGAGCAAAACTTTATAAAATAAAATAGATTTAAAAAAGTGAGAACAGTCTAGTTATACTGGATAGTTCTTTGGGTTCATGAAATTAAATTTCAAATCCACATTGATTTGGACCTCATCCCTGCTGAAGTCACTTGCCCCATCAACATTTTCTGTATATTGAAACGTGTCACATTTAGCTCAGGGCTACACATACAGTGTGTAATTCTCCATCTGTTATTATTCACATATAAGGCCTTTGATTGAATAGCCCAGCCAGAGGAGTCAGGGCTCTCACTGGGAATAAAGCAAACACCCACACGCCTGCCCATAAAGCCTCTGACTGAATACATAGAGCACAAGGGCACTAATATCAGAGGAGAGGGCTAACTATGAGAGATGAAGAGAGAAACAAATTAAGAGTGGAATGTTTTGGGTCATGTATTTTATCTTATATACCTAATATAAGTAACAAGAATACGGTTGTTGTTCTTATTGTCATCTAATTCCATGTGCAAACTAAAACCAACATTGAATGTTTCCTATACTTTTTTGTGTGTATCCAAAGCCTGATATATCGTCTTTCTCTGTGTTAAAAAGCTCTATTGTTGTCCACAAACTATTAAACACAATAAACACTATTAAACACAATAAACACTGGGTAACTGGATTTTTAAAAGGTTCAGTAAATTCCTAAAAGAGCTGGTCACTGTACACCAGCCTGGCTCATTGATGTGTTTTTAATAGTTTGTGGAGGAAGAAAGAGATATCCTTATCCTCGTCAGATGGTTTAATATTACCTGGTTTCAATACTGCTACAATGTTTCACTCTTGTCAATTTTTTAAAAAGAGCTGGAATTAAAATTAGTAAAAAATGGATGAAAAGTAGGAAAAGACAGAGACACACAGACAGAGACAGATAGCAAGACTTAACGGGAGACAGAGACAGGCAGCCAGTAGAGTTTAATGATTCCAGATGAGCTGAGTGGTCTGCCTGACAACTGAAATGAACAGGAATCAATAGTGAGAGCGTCTGTCTGCAGCAGATAAGACACACACACACAATGTTGACTATTAAAGACGACAGCTTGAGATATTACACTATTAGTTATGCTATTTTTAATCAGCTATCATATTTAATTAATTCTTTAGGTCAGATGTTATCTCTGTGTGTGTGTGTGTGTGTGTGTGTGTGTGTGTGTGTGTTAGTGGAGGATGGGGGGCTATTACTTCTGTAATGGGGAAGCGGAGGAGGGCTAATCTAGAATATAGAACCTTGAAAAGACACAAAATAGAAAAACAGGAGAGATGGAGGAAACAGGGAGACAGATGAAAACAGGAGGAAGACGGGAATAGAGTCAGAGAAGGGAAAATCATTTAAACTATATGTTCAATAATAGAAAAGACCATACTGATATGGGTTTTAAAAGCCAGTGGTTCTTGGACAGATGTCAGTTTTGTAGTTGTGTTGATAGCAGACATTTTGTGTCAGCATTCAATATTCTTTTAATTAAAACAAATCTATTCAAAAGTGTTCAGTGTTTCCTGTCACTATTTCTCGTCAAGCATATCCCGCTTTGACAGGACTCACAAACAACATTTAGATCGTGGGACTCTAAAATATATAGACTCTATCTATATCTATCTATATCTATATATAGATATAGATATATATATATATATATATATATATATATATATATAGATAGATAGATAGAGTACATATATATGTATACATATACTCTATATATACAGTATATATATACATACATATATACTGTATATGTATATACAGTATATATATATATATATGTATATATATACACACACACACACACAATCACACACACACACACTACTATCATTACCAATGCAATCTTTTACAAAAACACAAAAAGTGTAAACAACTTTGCATGTATTAAATTATGACCAGTACATGTATCATATATGTTTTTTGAGTTATTAGATTAAACCATGGAATATCAATAATAGGGAGAATTGCATCTCATAATCCCTCCAATGAAACATTGATCATTATGCAATAACAAAAAAATGTAAAGTACATCATATCAGTAGTGGAACCTCAACAATAAGTCTGGTAAATAAATATTCAGTGTGGACTTGGTATATGTGTTCAAACCAAGCAGAGACAGAGACAGTGGAGACGGCAAAGCGATGAGGAGATGAAGGTTGAAGCCTCTTATCATCACCTCACTCTGACCAGCTAGTGTCAGGCAGCTCAAGCTGCTAATTATAGTAATTATGATTCATTACTGTCTGAGATTAATTTAATAAAGAGGAGGCTGAGCAGAGCTCGTTAACCTTCATTAGAATAATTAGAGACACAAGACACACACAGGCTCAATCACACACACACATGACTGGTGAGAGGGAGAGGTTGAGTGTCTGCTGGCACACACGGTGGGAACCGGGACTACCACTGCGTGTGTGTGTGTGTGTGTGTCGGTGTGTGTCGGTGTGTGTCGTTGTGTGTGTGTGTGAGTGTGTGTGTGTGTGCGTGTAGGTGTGTGTGTGTGTGTGCATGGTACGGTGTTACAATCATTGAGCAGCAAGTGTTCTCAGAACAATAATAAAATGAGGCAGAAACGACTGCTAATGGAGAACATTTAGATCAACACTTTAAATTAGTTATTAATTATGAGTCAATAACCCCTTCCAGACACATTCAGATGCAAACATATGCTTACACACACAATTTATTTGGCCATTTTACTGCAGATTTTGATAGTCAATACTGTACCTTTTACGGTTATTTGTAATATCTGTGGTATATTTATAAGAATATAATATTATTTTTAAGTATTTATGTCATTCTTTTTAGCTTATTAAAATTAGTTGTGGTATATTATTATTGTTTTGAGTATTACTATTATTCTTGCTGTAGCTTCTGCCCCTGAAAAAAAGGTAAATTATTGAATCACTTCTTATGTTTAATGTTCCTGTTGTGTGTTGGTATGCTTTGTAGATTTCTTCCACCGTAGTTAAAATGCTAATATTTCCCACGGTAAAAAAGCTGCTGTGATATTTTAAAATCTGGTTAATATATTGACTGTTTTAAAATAAACCCATAAAGCCTCCAGGCGGAAGAAGGAAGTAGATCAAAGGGCCGCTGTAATGGCGTTAGCTCTCTGATTGGCTAATCATGTCTCATTGTTTCATTCATTATTTTGCTCAACTTTTAATTTCTTCTTCCTAAGGATCATTGAGCAAAGCAATTACATAGAACTGACCTTGTGTATTAGGGCCGGGGAGGACAGGAAAGATGTCCCATCACCCCTCTCTCTTTTTCTAATTTCTTCCACAACAATATAAAAAGTGTGGCGTCAGAGCCTCCATCACGAGCCCTCTCCTCTGTGGCTGAACATGTGAGGCGATGGAATATTAAGTTCCTAGCATTAGAATAAACACGTCGTGTGTTAAATCAAAATCCAATTCTGTGGTCTATTATTTTCTGGCATAGTAATGACTGTCAAGGATTAGGAATCAATATTTCACTGCAGCGGGGACATTAGCGGCTTTATTCAGGCCGTAATTGAGTTTTGAGGAGAGGCCCTACCCGGGAATCTGCATTAGAGATAAGGGCTCCTTTCATGTGGCTGCACGAGTAGAGCTGCGCGAGGCGACACGGCGCGTCAGCTGCTACAGGCTAGCATACAAGTTGCTAACATGTCCCCGAAGACTTCCCTTACATACAAAAGAACCTCGCGTGGTCGCTGATGAACGGGGAGGAAGAGCCAGCTCTCCCGCTCTCTGCTTCTCCTCGTGCTCGGATGGCGAACTGGCCCGAGAAATAAACTATTAGTGGAAGTGGGATTCATTTGTAGCCAATTACAACCCGTAGAGTTGAAGAGGAGTGCATAAATAAAGAGGGAGATGCTCGCGCGCACACAAACACACACACATGGGAGTATGTGATAGCGGGTCCTCGAGGGGCAGCTAAACCCCCCAAAAGGCGCTGAGAGCTGCGGGAGCTGGAGGAGAGCGCACGAGAGAGGGGGAGAGGTGGCTTCGCTTAACTAATGGGGAGAGAGAGAGAGAGGGGGGGAGGGGGGGGGGCTAGTTTGAACTATTAGAGCGATAGATCAGCGTCCCTCCCGCCTTCAACTCCTGTCAAGCTTCCAGAGCGCGCGCCCACCGGTGACCAGACGGAGCGCACGAGGCTGGAGGTCCGGACGCCGATCGCTGTTTATGTGTGCGTGCCAACACGGGATAACGGCGCCGTACAAGACCGACAAATATTAGATCACGCAGACGGTGTGTTGCCACGGTGATTGCGGAGGATGAAGGGGAAGGAGCCGGAGCGAAGAAGTCAGAGAGATGAAGTTTCAAGTTTGATGGGATCCAGTTAAAGCCCTTCATCTGCCCAGACTCTTGGAAACTTTAACGGGCTGAGCACATCATCTCTCACCGGATGTTGATCGGACTCATGAACCGGTCTGTGGGGGCAAGTTATTGTTTTGTACATGAATACCATAGCTTAGTCCCTTTGAACGGTTTGGTCTGAATTTTTTTCCCCATTTTGAACCACTCCTGCATTTTAAATCGGATTCCTTATATATGGGACAAGGAGATTAAAGTGATGAACCGGGACAGAGCGGTAACGGGGCCCGGAGCGGACGGGGTCCAGACCGCAATAAGCCGGGACAGAGCCGTAGCAGGGCCCGTGGCGAACACGGTGCAGCCCGTGATGAGTCGGGACAGAGCGCTACCCGCACCCGGCGGTGACGGGGTCCAGACCGTGGTGAGTCCGGACAGCGGAGGTGCTGCCGCAGAGAAGCGGCTCTTTTCCAACGCTGTGACGGGAAGCAGAGATGCTCAGGCCGTGGAGAACCACTTGGAACCTCCACCAACTAACCCGGTGTTAGCCCCGCCACAGCAGGTAGATGCATGGGACCAAACTTTTCAGATTTGTGTAGAGGGTGGGTGGTATTTAAATGAAGCAGCAGATAGTGATTGAGAAAATAATTGTCAAGTCTTTATTTGTGTGTTTTCTTTCTTTGAGGATGATGATGATATTGATGGTAGTTCCGTGTTGTAGGCCTGTGTTGTCAAGTTGTGGCTGTCCGGTGGCAGGCAATGAGGCCTTAATTAAGACATAGCAGTACAATTAACCGCCAATGTGCTGCGGTAATGTGATGTCAAACAATACAAATAAACGAAACACATAAAATGCATTTCCATAAAAAGATCACAGAGAAATTGACTTGTTTCTGCAAACTTTTAGAACTATTGTTTTGCGCTCGAATCTAAATAAAATGAATGGAAACATGCACATTCTACGATTTCAGAATTATGTGATTTAATCTGAATTCCATATACAACCTAATATTTATACTTCCCTTAAATTGTAAATTTCTCAGATAACCGAAAACCCCATACACTATTTGTATGAAAACATGTTTAATTTAAAAAAAGTGACTAGTTCTCCAGAAATCTCTCAAATAGAGATTACATTTCACTGTCGTATTATGAACTCTACCGTATCCTAAATAGAAGATTGGTGCTCTTAATCGTAGCTCTGATCGATGTATTGTAGGATTATTCTTATTATCCGATGTTAATAGGCCCCTGGGTCCTTCCCGCATGCTCCCTCGGATTATTCAAAGAGCGAATTCTAATGTTATTAATGTGGGATTATTCATGTGGACATGCTCCAGACTGGCCTCATTAATACATGAGTGATCCTAACCAGGATGTCGTGCGGCAGAAAGCCACCCTGAGATACCGCACCATCTTGTATCTGCCTTATACAGTTGGCAACCTTTTTGACTTGACATACATTTTAAGGATATGAATTCCTTATATCTATAGCACATCACTAGTCAACACGGTGTGCACATACAGGGTGGACGGATGTAAATGATATGAGTATTGGGGATATTATAGAAATCATAAATGAATGCTTGCATTAAACTCTAAACTCGTTACAGTTATGTCCATCCAGAAATAATAAGACTAAAAGTTGACTTCCTTTTTGTCCACACACAAGACGTGTAAAAATAAAGATGGGATTGATTCGTTCCCCTTCTGATGCCCTATTGACCGCTATGGATGTAGGAAACAGTTGATTTGTGCCACGATGTGTTTGCTTTATAAATGAAGACCGTTCAGTCCCTTTTATTGGCTGAGATGTGTGTCAGAGTGTTCTTCAATTCTTTAATGTTGTTTACAGATACGAGACTAATGTAATAACCGTATTTCCTGAATATGTATTACAACTATTGTTGTATTATTGTTATTATTATTCGATTTAGTTTTATTGAAATAATTATGGCGAGTGTTGTACATGATGAACAATCCGATATGTGTATAAGTGAATACATAAACCGTGCATGGTCTCACATGTCTGGGCCGAGGAAGAAACAAGACGCGTAAACAGAAAATGGAGCTTCTGACTGAAACTTATACTGTGAATGAATAATTCCAATGTGTTATTTGCCAGGGCCCTACCGGGCACCGGACCACCTCTTTCTCCGTACTGGACATTCTGGACCCCAACAAGTTCACGAGCAGCCGACGACAGCAGCAGCACGCGAGCCACCGAGGTGAGCGCGAGCTGAGCGCGTACGGAGCGGAAAACCGGAGAGGGGGAACCGGGGAGCGCGAGCCCAGCCTGGAGCCCAGCAAAGGCTGCTACGGTGCGGAGGAATACCAGAGCAGTAAGTCTTTACACGGAATACACCTTTAAAGCCAGGCTCCATAATCCCCGTTAAAGTGGTTTGTTTTCCTTGAAATAGAACCCCGTTCAAACGGGCTTTAAACGATCGATCGGCATATTATTCAACCTTTTTTCCTTTTAAAAACCATTCGTGATTCTTGATTTATGGTTTATTTATCATTCCCAAGTCAGTATTTATTCTCCTTTTAATTGTATGTAAAACATGTTCATCCGTAATAAATTATTTGGTATTTTAGTCAAAAGACCAACGAATTCGATTTCTTTTGAGGATGTTTTTGTGTGTAGACTTTGTTCACCCATTTCCCATTTTTTATGTTGCATTTATCCAATTTTCTGCATGAAAAATGGTTTTACGGAACAATCCATTTGGCGACTTTTCAGTGTCTTTCTATGTCTTTATTTGGGATCTTTTCAGAACAGTCCAAATCCGGAGTTGTTTGAGTTGTTTAAGACCAAATGCATGGCCCCAGCCAAATTCTCCGACTGGCCCAAATAATTTAAAAAATGTCACACATTTTATTTTTTTCATCCTCAATTTAAAAAAATGTTTACCATCGAAATATTTGACTAATATACCTATATCCCTATAAACATGGAGACGCAGCGAGAGAGCAGAGTAACTATTTTGATCAGCTTTCCATGAACTGCACGCGCTCCTAAAACGCGCGCGCACGCTTAAGTTGTGGCTCTTTTCGGAAGGTTATGTAACCTCAAATGTTAGACGGACTTTATGGAGGACTGACATGCTGATCAATCCGCAGCCTCTGAGAAGTGCCGCGTCATTGCGCAGTGCCGTTACGCACGGCCGTACACTGGTTCTCTTCATGAAATCGCCTGAAAACAGCAGGCTGCTACAGTATAACCTTTAACCTCTACGCACATCAGACTGCTATTCGGGTTTTTAATGAAGAATCAGCGCGCATCATAGTCGATTTTCCAACTTTCTTTTTAACAAATGTAGCGCATCAATATTTGACGCGTGGTGGGGAGATGCAGTGCGCGTTATACTTTACAGTCTAAAGAACACTGACATTTACGGTATACGTGACACACCAACATCTCTTCCGGAATCAGGAACCAAGAATCAGAAATAATCGAAAATAAAAAAGAGAAGAAGTGTGTTTCTGTTAGGCTTAGCTCTCTGTCAACGAACACAAAATAAAAAATAAATGACGTCTTTATTGAAGCTCAGATTAAAAAGAATGAAGGCCTGAGGTAATTGGCCACGGTTAGTGTGCGTGGATGCTTGAGTGTGGGATCGGTATTATTGATTGGTGAATATCTGTTTCAAAAAGCAGTTGTAAGAGCAGAAACAATGTGCGAACAATCCACAGAATGGTGTTGCTTCATTTGAAAGTAGCCTTTATGTTTTCTGTTCAAAAGGTTCTAGTCGGTCTGTGCTGTTTGATTTGAGGACGTTGGGACTTTGTGACCATAGCCCTTTACAAATAACTCCAATCTTATCAAATACATGTTTATTTTTATTTCAATAGTTTTCATTCATATTACTAGGCTGGAGGGAATAATAGTAAATACATATTTTTGACTATTTAAAACTGAATATAAAGGTCTTTATTGTAAACAGATATAAAATCAAATTGGTTTAGATTTGTCTGTTTTCTAAATTCATTATTACTTCAATTACCATAATTACCAATAGCTATTAATTAACAGCGTGTTTGGTCCAATATAGTTAACTCAGTGTTTTGTTATTCCTTCGAAGAGCTATATAATCAGAGGCTAATGTAAATAATTAATTAATCAAGTATGATTCAAATAATACATATTCATTTTAAACTTGACCAACAACTGGAATAACGTTTCCATTTCATTATCAGCCTGGATTATCATGATGACATTATGACATGTTACTTTTTCCTTGGGGCAAATAATTCAAATTTGTTAGCAGTCAAAAAATGAATAACTGCTATTAATGCGGTTAACAAACTTGACTTTTCTTCTCAAATAATAATAACAATTTTAATATAAAAATGTAGCGTGCAATTGTGTTTTCTTTTCAATTTATTTTTGTTCTAAAGTATGCCACACATGTATTTTTTTGGTGATAGAAACAGAATGATGAAAGTCACAGATTTAATGAGGAATGTTTGTATCGAACATTTTGCAACATTGCAAAATGTCTAATATGTTATATTTTTAGAATTTTGAACACTTCAGACATAAGATTTTAGAGACGTGAGCTAGTCCCCAAAACCTCAATGGCCCCGAAGTTGCCATATGGAAATCTGTTTGCTATAATTTAATTTCACATTTACAGTGATTGGAATTTGTTTGGTAATATACCAAAACATAAAATAAACATGTGTTTCTGGCATGTTTACTCATGTGGTGTATTTTCTTTGATAAATATATCAAAACAGTATTCCAGCTGAAAGTGTTTACTGCTGAGTAAAGCCATTGTTCATTTAGATTCCTGCTCCTATAGTATGATCCCCACATGTTTGGCTGATAACAACTCATAGATAATGACATTTTTACTTAGCACTTTGACTAATTATGTGATTAGTTTCTCTGGAACTCCTTTGAAAGTTTGAATGATCAGTGTGTAAATTATTAGTCATTCAGAGATGTTAGGCCTCAGTGATTTTTATTGTGGCTGTTTGTTGTTCACATTTGTATTACTGTTTTGTGATTGTGTGTTGTCTTGTTCTTTTCAATCAACCACATTCCTTAAATCATACATCTTATCTAGTATAGTTGTCATTGCACACTGGATCGCACTAACAAAGGTGGGATAAAGCAAGACTGGATTACCAACTGGGAAACACTCACACCTCAGGCATCCGGATCACTGCGTGACCCGGATTTATTGCACATGTATTTAGTAATAAACAGCACTAAAACACAATGTGAACTGAAATGATAAAGGCCCTGTCTTTTAGAAAGTTTGGATTAAATACCATCATTATGTCAGTTAATATTATGATGCCATGGTGCATATTTGCATATTTGTGTTTAATTAAATGACCACAACCTACTACCAAACTGTGTGACACAATACAAACCTGGGGCAGGATAATGGTTCAGTTTCTGAAGCACAAGGCAACAGCTAATGACACACATGGGGCCCTGATCATGTAGTGCCGTGGTTCTCAAATGGAGGTACGTGAAGGCACTCCAGGGGGTATGTGAAAATGAGCATCCATTCAAAAATCCTTTAAATATTCAATACAATATACTGTAAGTTCATAAATATATTAAATCAGACACTGATGGCACAGCACTGTGTATTACATCTTTTTTTAAACCAAAAATGCTTTGCACTGGTACTTGGCTGAAAACATATTTCACAGGGTGTACGTGACTGAACAAAGGTTGAGAACCACTGATGGATGTTAATTTGACATTGTCTTTGTTGTATGTGTATTTCCAGAGGAAGGCTTTGTATACAGAAGCCACGATGAGGATGACTATCACAGATCTGGGACCCCAGATTCAGAGGCTCCAGACGGGCCCTACAGCAGTGAGGAGAGCAGCTCAGCCTTGCCCAGTAGCGGAGACAGAGATTTGGGCCAGCACAGCCACCAGGACCATGGCAGAGACACCAAGAGCCCCGGAGGAGGCCCCACAGGCCAGATCACCGATGTCCAGGCCAACGGGGGCCAGGGAACGCAGGGCAAACCAAAGAGGAAGCGCTCTGGCTCGGACTCCAAGTCGGGGAAGCCCCGTAGAGCCCGGACTGCCTTCACCTATGAGCAGCTGGTTGCGCTGGAGAACAAGTTCAAGTCAACGCGCTACCTGTCAGTTTGCGAGCGGCTCAACCTGGCCCTGTCGCTCTCCCTCACCGAGACCCAGGTCAAGATATGGTTCCAGAACCGTCGGACCAAGTGGAAGAAACAGAACCCCGGAGCAGACACCTCCGCCCCCACCGGCACAGGAGGAGCAGGAGGTGTGGGAGGAGGCCTGGGAAGCCTTAGCCCTCTCAGCACATCCCCTCCAATCAGCGGACACTTAGCCATGCACGCTGGCTACGCCAGCCACCATCACCCCCCCACCGGCAGCCTTGTCCAGCTGCCTTTCCTCACTGCCAGCCACGTCCTGTCCCCCTTCATGCTGGGGACACAGAGCTACGCTGCACCCGCCTTCTACAGCACACACCTGTAGAGACCGATACACACACATACACACACACACACACACGCATACACACACACACACACACACACACACACACACTCACACACACACACACGTACACACACACACACACACACACACACACGCATACACACACACACACTCACACTCACAGACACACACACACACTCACGCACACACACACACACACACACACACACACACACACACACGCACACACACCAGACAGACTCATCCTCAGAACTCAGAAACACACTGAGGCCAGGGAGATTGAAATGTTTCCGCAGACAGACTGTCAGTGACCAGCTCTGCTTCCCTTTTTACTACCAACATTTGAAGGCTTTAATTTCAACGGATTATTTTGATAGAATCTGCCAGAAACTGTACATAAATCTATGTTCTAGCTACCTATTCCGAATGCTGTTTTAAACTAAGTAATAGACAAATAGTTGATTTCTTTGTTTAAAAAAAGAAGTCTGTATGAATATTGAATGTTTATTTATGACTTAAGGAATGGCTTGATCTATTGTCAGTACCGTGTAACTCCAGCTGTGATTGTTTTCATTTCTGTTATTTATTGAATTTGTTCACAGTTTCCATAAAATCCTTGGATGTACTGAATCCTCACCGCAACATGATATCGTCCTTTGATATTAAAATAATGACAATTAAATTGTAAAATTAGCCCAGTGAACTGATTCTAATTGAACAGGTCTGCATGGTGTCCCTGTGTCCTCACAACAGGAAGGTCCTAGGTTCAAACTCTGTGTTCTTCTATGTCTGTTGGTTTGTTCCCACAGTCCGACCACCAAAATCAGCGAGTATATGCAGTTTTTGAAAAAACAAAATACTTGTAGGCGATAGACTTTCCCATTGCAAGTCGATGAGTTTGCCTTTTTTTGTGTGGGTGTCACGTACAACGTGCCAAACGTGCTGGAAAATGGGTAAGTAAAGGGTAGAAAGCAGCATGGACACCAGTGGAATTTATTTTGTATATCTATCTTCGAAACGTATTCATGCTGCAGACTAATCTGGAACAATGTTTGAGCACTGCTTGGACTGAGACATAATCTGTGGTCGAGATAACAAAGAAAGCGCTGGAAAAAATGCGTAAATTAGCTTGTTCACCCAGTTGTCATGTTTCCATCACTGCCAATCGGAGCTGAAGCCGATTAATACCTGTGATTACTGCAGTCATTTGTCCTGGGAATGAATGCCAACCTTTCCCACGAAGGATAGAAGCCACTAAGTGGGTTTCTTTGTAGTGTTAAGGAGTTTAAGAATCTACAGCTATGCTAGTGAGGCTGCACTTAAACACAGCAGAGCTTTGAGCTAAATGCTAATGTCAACATAATAACATGCTTACAATGACAGTGCTTTAAGATGGTAAATGCTTTGGCTTTTTCATCTTCAGTTTGGCATGTTAGCATACATCAAAACAAATTGAAGACATATAGTTAAAATAGCAGCTTGCAGCAATGTTATTATCAACCCAAACAGCAATAAGTTAGAAGTCTGAAAAAAGCCCTCCACTGATTCAGGATTGCATTCCCAAATATATTTAGACTCAGGATGAGCATAACAAAAAAAAAACTATAAAAATAGATGAAACTTAAACAGAGATATCATCTCATTAATGCCACCATTCTTCTTTACATTGCACCTATGTTACCCACAATGCAAGTTGACAGCAGAGAGTTTAGTCAGAGAATTATTAAACTATTGGAACCTCGAGTTCAGCACTATATTTTGCAACCAGAAGAGACAACCTAAGTACAACCGAACGCTGAATAAGATCCCAAAATGTTACAATTAACTCGTGAATTGTAAAAACAAGGGCTAAAGCTCTGGGACAAAAACAGACAACGCCATTGTAGCAACCTGCCAATCACAAGGTAGCCCCGCCTTAAAGCATACTTAGATTGTTTGGTCTATTTGAATCTAATTTTATATGCACCACTGAGCAACTTTCATAAAAATGAACAAGGCCTCGATCCAACACTGAGGATCGAGACCTGTATCCAGTTCTCCCTATACAACTTTGATCATGCCTCATGGGGCTCTGGAAGAGATTTGCCAGGTGTGAGAAAATAACCCGGATGGTGTCATAGTGATGGCATCAGGGTCATCCCAGTTTGGGCTTGGAAACTACACATTTCCAGGAGATAGCCCGTTACAAGCCAAAGGCGTGGAATATAAACAACGTGGGTGTTTTCCAGGTAGGGGGAGTCTAATGAAAATGAAAAAATGGGAAATGTACAGGTGAGCACGTCAGGCCCAGTGTACAAATATAAATGAAATGTGTTGCACCAGAGTTAGTGGTGTGTTGTTCCTGTCTGTGTAAATGACTAAACTGTGACTAATATGAATCAGTAATGCCGTCAGTGGAGGTGTTTGTGGACCACTGAAGGGTCAGTGGTAGAGCAGGGTCGATACCTGGCTCCACTAGTCCATGTCGATGTGTCCTTGAGCAAGACATTTTTGTCCCCGCAGGCTGTGTCTACGGTGTGTGAATGTTAGATAGTCCTGATGGGCAGTTGGCACCTTCCATGATAGCTCCCATTCACACCCATTCAGTGTATGAACAGGTGTGAATGATGCAATAATGAGTTATAGTACCTGTATGAGTCAGCATTCTTTCCACTTCTGGTTCCCTCGTCTCAAAGTCAATGTGTTTTTTGAATAGGTATTTGGTTAGATCCCTGAAATAAGGTCTGTGTTCAACAAAGACCTTACGCTCTTAGAAAAGGTGGCTAAATAAAACTATCAAACTATCAAAAGCATCACACTAGTCCAACCGTGGTGTAATTTGTTTTCATGACTCAAAAAAAAACATCAGAGTGGTCCATCAAAGATTATCTGGCTGAACAAAACAATGTATCATAAACGTGTGTAATAATCCAAAATCCATTGGAAAAATCCTATTGGCTTTTTGCTGAGGGAACCAGTGTGATGCTAACTTCCTGGTTGGCCTACAATAATCAGCATTCAATTCAGTTTATTTTATATAGCCCAATATCACAAATTACAAATGTGCCTCAGAGGGCTTTACAATCTGTACACATACGACATCCCTGTCCCAGGACCTTACATCGGATCAGGAAAAACTCCCCAAAAATAAATAACCATCTCTCCATTACACATTACTAACTCTACTTCTTCGTTGTACCTTATCACCTCATAGGGTCCATTGGACCTGGCTGTGTCTGGAGCTGGTCCTGGGTCCTGACTCCTTGCCCCTGCTTCCTGCATCCAGCCCCTGGCCTGAGCCTGGCCTCCTTCCCAATGGCCGTCTCCTTCTTTGTGCCTCCTGCTTCAAGAGCCTGGCCTCATTGGTCACTATGCCTCCTGCCTGGTGGGCCGGCCTCCTGCCTCCGTGGCCCTGCTGATGCCCCCCTTCTGTTTCATGGATTGTGGAGGTCTGGATCGTGGTCCATTCCTATTACTCATTATTCAGAAATATCTATCATTTCATTGAATGTGTTGTAACTCTCTCGATTCTTGTTGCTCTGAGTTTGTACTCATGGTTCAATGCACTTATTGTAAGTAATTCTTAATTTCCTGGGAGTTTTTCCTGATCCGATGTGAGGTCCTGGGTCAGGGATGTCGTATGTGTACAGATTGTAAAGCCCTCTGAGGATAATTTGTAATTTGTGATTTTGGGCTATACAAAATAAACTGAATTGAATTGAATTGATACTGCAAGTCTGTTTTTGCTGAAAACCCCCTGAATTAAATTCATGAAACTGGAGGAAAGAGATTTTCAGTTTATTTTAGGTACCAAAATATATTAATGAATTTGTGGCTTTTTATCTTCAAAAAAACCCAATCCCAACAGACAACAAATTCAACTACAAAATACTGGGGAAAACAAGAGTACATATTTAGTCAGTTATCAGTTATACATAATGAACATTGATTTGGATAATATATAGGTAATATTAAGCTGCACAATTGGGCCAATTTGATCATTTCCCCGTTACCTGACTCATCTCCTTGCTTAAAATGGAGCAGGGGGGGAAGTGGCGTGGAGGAGAGTATGAAGCACACAGATGTTTAGTGGGCTCAAAGGGAAGGATTATCAGGTGACTGTTCAGTAAAGATCAGAATCAAACTGTGTGGATTATATAATCGGGGAAACTTCACTGGACTACTGCAAGAAAAGACCCACCATCGAAACAGACTTTGGCGAGATAGCGTGGGTTCTACAGATTACTGGACAGTGGCGACTCGCCACCTGTTAATATTATTATTTTTAATACAGTATTTTCATTTATCCTTAATGTTTAGCTTATCAAACAGCAGTGAAATTGTTTTGTAATCTCTTAACTAGATTCCCTGGATGTGCACATCAATACATTCAAATCTTTCCTTCTTTTAAAAGTGTAACAGCAGCAATCAGTTCCAGAAGGCATCTAGCTGGATGGATATCACTTGAGGGCGTAGTTAATTGGTTGGAGAACTTGTCATGTTTCTCGTGTCAGCTTTAGCCATAACTTCAGCTATTCTGCGCATGCTGCTCCTGAAAGGACAGAACGGAGAGGCAGACAGGAAATGAGAAGATGAATTTGAGAGAGAATCAAGAAAACTAAATCTGATCAAACACTGATGGTAAAACATGATATAGTTATGGGATCATACAGAAAGCCACAAACTGTACATCTTTATGTAACTGTGCATGCTCTGTGCATCTCAAACCGCTCAGCATACAGCACACGGTCTGAGCACTGCAGTACAATACTCTGGTGGGAAAGCCCACCGCAGTATAGTTACCTAAAGTATTCCACGACGAAACCTTGTAAATAAGTAAATACTCGAGCAGTAAGCGAGAACGTGTTTCAGAGCTTTCAGAGAATGCTGCTTGTTGACGTACTTGTTGAGGACCTTTTTCTCCAGCCTGGAGCGGGCCGTGTTGGCACTCTGCTTCAGGTCGCTGAGGTTGGGGTACTTCTTCTTCTTCCCTTTCCCTTTTTTACCCACCCTGTCGGATCCCAGGTTTTCCCCTGTTGCTGCCTCGATGTCTCGCATCAGCTCTGCATCACGCCAGTCTAAAACAGAGAGAAAAAGGAATAATTAAAAAAATGTATTAAGAGATAAGAACATTTTTTTCTATATCTATATTTTACAATTTCACAAGACCATACTCTAGAATGTAGAAGTTCCATGGCTCTCATGTTGGATAGCTTGATCACACTTCTGTCTATGAGCCACTGCCTGTCCATCTTGGTCACTTTACCCAGTCTAGCATGTCATATATCAGCCGGTGCTACAATACTGGATAAAGCCCTTTACACACCTGGGCATGTTCGTACAATGTTTTTTCAACAACTGACTGTCATTTCAAATATAGAAAGTTCAATATTAAACTATGTCAGGTTGCAAATTTAACTTTTAATACATAATAAATAAATGTTTTGTTTCAAGTAAAATAAGGAATTCAAAAATATCACCCATAACGGAAAGCTTTTTAAAAGATGTGCATCTTAAAATAAAGTAATTCATTTTAGTAAAATTAACTGAACTGAATTGTTCTGCAGCTTTAAAGTTAGTTAATTCACGTGTCAAGTACGATATTGTATTCTTCTCATATTCTAATAAGATACATTTGTATGTGTTGTTATTAAAACCACTTGTTTCAGCTCTAGTTTCCACTTTGTTAACAGAATTGTTGGGCATTTAATTAAGGTGTTAGGATTCTGATCATGTTAAACATGCAGTTACCAATGAAAGTATGGAGACATAAAAAAACTATAAACAAAGAGGATGACACGTGGGTGTTCAGCTTAGCAAATTACATTTACACAACAAATTAAGGATTGGAAATGAGACATAAAAACATTTAGTTTTGTTATTAAAGCTTGTTTTGACCAAAACAAGTAAATAGATTATTTGAAATGACTTCATTTTATAAGGAAAGAACCTGAAAGACATTCAAATCAGAGGAGTAAAAGTATAAATAAATACCCACAATTGGATATTTTTTGGCGTGGTCAATGATATATGATATATCATGATAAGTGCGGTCTCATTCATATTTACATGATTTCAAGCCCTCACAGCCTCCTCACACTCCACCATTTACCAGGTGACATCAGTAAGTCCCTGAGGGTTCAGAGTTTGAGGCTTTGGGGGGGGACATTGGGACTGGGCCTACGTCTCACTCTCGTCAGGAAATTTATCGGAATACACATATTTCATTGACTCAGTATCATAACGTGATGTGATTTATAATGCTTGAATTAGTTGGTGTGTTTCTGGACCGCTGAACGAGCAGTAAAGGCTGGAAAAGCTGCGCCGGTTAAAATACAAGCGCTCCGTCAAAATGTAATAATTCTCAATTATCCATCGGTTATAGGTTCAGGGTCCAGATACAACGGCGTCTGGGTCGGGATCCGGACCGCGGCCCGCCTGTTAGTGACCCCTGCTTTAGACATACACACTGCAGTGTTTACCAGAGACAACAGTTAACCTCAGACAGACTGCCAGACATTGCTCTGGGTCAACAGGATCCTGGTAGTTGGTCTTCTGCCTGTGCAAATCTATTCTAACCTTTTGTCAAAACAGTGGAACGACTGTCCCATCGCAGACAGCATAAATAGTTTTAATGGGAAATATTCGCAGGCGAGTATTTGGATTAAATCTATTTAAAGTACCAACTTGACTTAATGTCATGATATGAGTTCAATGAAGTCCTTTCAGTTCAAACAGCTCCTTTCTCAGACTGAAAACTTTAAAAACCATATGAATTGAAAAGTGTAACGCGTAATTACAGCAGATAACACAAATGAGTCCATCCTGCACAGTTTCACAGTAGTAAACACCGTGTCCTGCAGGTTCATTTGGATCCAATGCCAGTGCTAATGGAAAGTGTAATGTCATAATTCTGGATGATAAAGTCAAAGCGTGTGAGATACAGAGTAATGACTGTCTAAACGAAGAGACACTTCTAGTTAATGACGTACTGCAGTGGAATTAGAGATAAACCTGCAATAATGCAAAGTAATTACACTGTGATTGTGATGGGATTGAAGCCCGGCTCTCCACTCTGTCAACACACTGACCCTAGCTCTGTGCTGATATTATCAGTGTGTGTGTGTGTGTGTGTGGGGGGGGGTATTAATCAGCCGGTCTGACCCTGGGTTTCACTGGACCTTCAACTATCCCTAATTACACACACAAACCCATAAGAGCAGTAATTGAAAAGCAGCTGGTGTATTTAGGAGAATCATTCCTGCTAAAAGAGGAGCAGCTGCATTTACATTGTGTGTGTGGCTGTGTGTCCTCTATCAATGTGTTGTTGGCATCTTAAAGAAGTTTGGGAAAGAAAGAAAATAGAGAATAAAAATAACAGAAAATAAAGAAAGAAAATAGGAAAGTGTAAAGAAAGGAAAAAGTAAGAAGAGCGAGAGAGACTTCTGAATGTAATCAGTGTTGCAGCAGGGCTCTTTTCTCTGTCAACACCTCTTAGCCCTTCCAGCTGGGGTCTGTGTGTGTGTGTGTGTGTGTGTGTGCGTGTAAGGGCAGGAGTCGAGGCCTTACACACATCCACTAAGGCATCTGGGGTCTTTGGTTTGTTCAGACATCTCTGCTACGCATCACTAAGCACAAGGACGTGTGTGTGAGAGAGAGAGAGAGAACATAGTGGAGCATGTATTCCTCTCCTCCTTGTCTGTCAGTCAGCTGCATGCACTCTCATGTCTGTATGTGAGAGTTGGATTCACAAGGTGAATAACCAACAAAAAAGGAAAAGGCTTTGAACATATGGTGTGGTTGTGGAGGTCCATTTGGACAGCCTTAGTACCACAGATGAAGTCCAGAAACAGCAGTAGAACTATTCAGAAGTACTGATGACAGGATAGCAGCCTGTACTGTCACAGCATGTCAAACACTTGTTCCATTTTCTTTTTAATATGGTCATAGAACGGCCATACGAGGATGAGCAAATTAGATGATTGCATTTTTATTTGTATAGAAAAAATACATACTTATGTGGGAAATTATAATGCCATTTTCAGAGATCACACTATCACTTACACGGCTACTATAAGGACACTGAATACAAACACACTTTGTGCTACATTCTTAGAATTAAAATACCACGGAAAAAAACACTTTATACACATTTAATGATCAATGAGAAATTCAGCTCTGTTGATGAAGTTTACTCTAATTAATTAACCACCTTAATGCCAGTGAGATAACCTGGTTCAGGTGCTTATAAGAGCCATTGGAGTTTGTATTTTTACCTTTTTCTTTTAATTTGTAATGGTCACTTTCCTGCTGCCTTTGATGACATCATCACCTGCTTCTCTTCATCGGACAGTGAGGAGCTGGTAGATAGATATCTAGAGTGCATCTGCAATGCACTGGGAGTCACCTGCCTTGTGTCTTTGAACAGTTCACACACAGCACGGACACATTTGCCTCTGATCTCGGACTTTATCGTAGTGTGAACGAGCCATAACACACTACCAAGGTTACACCTCCCTGTACACATACATGTGAGTGTTGTTTGTGTGACTGAATAGTGAAGGGATCTTGAAGCCAATGGTCCATCAACTTATTCAGGCTGCCCCCCCACCCCCCTACTGTGAGATTGATGTGTGTGTGCTTGTGTGTGTGTATTTGTCTAGGTGTGAGATTGACTCATGGATCGATAGTGTAGTTGGTAACAAAAGATGCTATTTCACAACTCACTGGACTGCATGCCCCCCACCCCCCCACCCCCCCACCCACACACACACACAAAAAAGCTGACTTGGTCTGTTTATCGTTATTACTGGTGCACAAAAAGGTAAGATATTTCCGTTTAGGGCACAAGCCACTGTGGCACAAAGACGTCGTCCACACCGATCTACAGCAACATGATTTCTGGGGATAGTTGAAGAATGGCTAAAAACAGTTCAAGCTTTTTTGACAAAAAATAAAAGATTCCAGTTTCAAACACATTTCTCCTTGTTTTCAGGTTACTAACCAAGCAAACCGATGTGGATGAAATATCTGAAAGTAAGCTGACAAAAAAGTAAGCAAACTCACGTATTCTTGCCTGGTTGACAGTTGGCTTTTTAGGGTCTGAGCTAAGACAACGTCAAGCCGCGAAGGCCCTGTTGAAACTGTATTGTTTATCAAAATTATTATTATTCCAACAAATTAATTAACTTTTTGGGGGCTTTATCATACTCAAAAACTCACAAAATATCATGAATTTATGGGTGCCATGCTCGGGTATGAAATAAATGCTCGCTAGCGCCCCCTGGCTGGATGGAAAGGCCAGTCCCCTCAACCGTATGTCCGATTGATTTGAAATTTGACACACATATGCAACTGAATGAGTTCTACAAAAAAGGATATTTGGACCATGAACTCTGCCGATCATTATATTCCGCCATTTTGAATTTTGTGAACAATTAATTTGTGTAAACTCTTGAATGCTGGTGTCTGATTGCTACCAAAGTTTCTGTGTTTCATTATTGGATTGAATGTCATCACATATCTTTTATAATTAAATATAAATATAATTGTTGATACCTCATTGCATTTAGAAGATATGATCCAATGAACTTCATTGTCGTGGTCTATCTGTTGCTTATTGCACTTTACACCACAGTGTCCGGGGTCCCAGCACGCAGCCATGGTCCTGTTGTTTACACGAGGGACCGGCTGTTAGCATTCCGGGACACGCGGTGCTGCTACCCGAGGAGAGACCCGATGTTCGCCTTGAGCTGAGTAGGAAGAAACGGGAATGCCGTCCGGTGGCGGAACGTCGCGCCAGGAGAAGACGTTTCAAACTCGTCCTCCCCTCCATCATAGAAACGTGAGGCATCTCCTCAACAAGATGGACGAGCTATCAGCGCTGTCTCGCCATCAGAAGGAATACCGGGTTCAAATGCAGTCACGTATTATTAAAATAAATAGGCCATGTCCACATTTTAAAGGATAGGCTAAATGCAGAGTCCTTTTTAATAAAATAACTGAAATAAATAAGCCATGTCCACATTTTAAAACGCATATCTTCTGCTATGTTTACACTGAGCACACTACGTCGGAGTTTTAGACTAGATCACCGAGGACGGATCCGTGTTTACTAACGGACTCCTCACTATCTCACGAGCTGCCACAGAACTAGCAGCAGTAGTTGAGTTTGAAACCTTGATTCACTTCCTGAAAGTAGATTTACTTTGCTGCAGCAGTTGATAAATCGCTCTTCTTCGGCTCTTCTGCAGCTTGATACTTTTCAGCAAATATTCTGTAAGTGTATTTCAACATCAAATCTTTTGTTGTTTGATAATTTCTCGCCACATATCAATCATTCAGGTCAGCCCGCATCATTGGTAGTGAAAGCAAATTAATATGTTCACGCAGAATTAAACTCTATTTTCCTCCGTGACTTTTTTTGGGGTGTATTTATTCATTGACAATGTGCCGAGGGGCGGGGCTCTGCAAATCATGATTAGCCACCTGCAGGGAAAGATGTAATAGGATGTGATGCACATTTTAGTTAAAAAAACATTTTAAAATGTTTGATATTTTCAGTGACACAGGATCACCTCAAACTCCAAGAGGTGTTCCCTTTGAAAGATTTGCACAGTGTAAAAAAATTCAGAGGGTCTGAAGAACCGTGGGTTGCTGACCCATGACCTAAATGTATGACATTTTGTTGGCACATGTATCACATCTCCACGTGATACATTGGTTAGGGGCTTAAAAACAAAAGTATCTTAGGGCATTGTGACAATGCTCTTAAATTAAACGGAAGTCAGCCATTTGGAATTTTGTGTCCATTTCGTGGCGTGATACTTTAACAAACTCCTCTTCGGATCTTTGTGATTAAAAGTGATCAAAAGCTTTACATCTGATTGAATGGCATAGACTTGGCATGCCTGATGTTTTACATGATTCACCATTAAACAACAAGCTGATGCATTTCCACTGCACTGGCTCAAATCTGTTGCAAACTTGTCATGGTTGACAGTCTTGGCCAGAGAATGTCTACAACAAAATGTTCACTCTTAGTCGAAGCGACACCTACTGACAAACAGCCTCCAATGTATATGACATGTACATGATGTGTGTTTTCTAGGACCACACAGTGGAAACAGGAAGTAGTGGACTATTTGCAAAATGCATATGTCCACATTGCATCCTATAACAAACCCTCAAATCTTCATTTCAGTCAACCGTTTTCTACATTTCACTTCATTGTTTTGAGTCATTCTACTTCAACAAACTCCTCCTAGAGAATTTATGCGATCAACTTAAATAATCTGAAGACCTTTGAGATTAGTTATAAAAACTTTTTTATTTAGAACTGGTGAGTGTAAATTTGACCCTGAAAACTCAAATATTCAACATTTGTGATCTCATTGCCTGTATGTGTGGTAATGAAACATGCTACACGAAGGTCAGCATATTAAATAATATAAAATAATACTGTTAATACAAATGTGAAAATAACTCATGTGCTGTCAATCAATGTCCTAAAGTCAATACATCACCATTGCAGACTAAGCACAATCAAAATTTCCCCGCACACAAGGAATACCTAAAAAGTTGACACAGGCGCAGTGAAAAAGTGGCTGAAGTCTAAAGTGATTTCAAACCATTTTCCCCGTTCTTATTTGATTTTTGGACACTTGTTTATCCAACAGGAGGATAGCCACTGCAGTGCTTAAAGTCTGTTAGGCATCTGTAGTATAAGACTATGTTATGCATACTTGATTCTGACTTGTATTTCTTTGACTTTTTCATTTAATTTGTTGACATTGTGAAAAGGGTTCAGCCAAACAACAATGCCTTAAACAGTCTGAGGAAGATGTGTGTTACAAGGATGTGAGCGCATGTGTGATTGTCATCCTCACCAGGCTGCTCCTCCCTCTTCCTCCTCTTTTCCTGCTCCTCTCTCAGTCGGTCCTCTTGCCTGCAGGGTTGCCCTTCCTGATCTCTGGGAATGATTGGACCATGGAAAGGACACTGAAGGACAAAGAGTCAAAGTTCAAACAAACAGAATGAAGTCTTGTAAATCACTTTGTGTTCCTCCTGATACCTTCAGGCGGTCCTGTCTCTGACACAGCTTTCCGTTGCCCAGTGGAGCACTGCAGTAATGGTTGACAGGAGTGAAGCTCCCAGGGAAGGAGATGTATCTACTCCTGCTCTCTGCCAGGAGCTCCTTGTTCTCCACCTCCTCGTCCACATCAATGGGAACCCAGAACTGATGCTGAGAGGACATCCTGCAAGACAAGACATGGGACCACAAGTTATGTGCAGGTTATGTGCAGGTTTCAGAAACCTATTTATGGGATGTTTTTTTCTCACTTCATAAATTGAACTTACAGGGTTCTAAGGTTTCTCACCATTTATGAAGTGAGAAAAAACAATTATGTTGATCCATTCCATAAGAAAAGCATTCATTAAATAAAGTAAAGTTTTCTTCCATCTGTGAAGCAAGTGGGAAGAAAAGTTTGCCAGCATGATTAATGATTTTCTTAGGTGACTTTTTTCCATCTTTGAAAACAGGTGAAAAAGAACATCTTGTCAAGTAAATATTATATGTTTATGATCATTAAGAACAAGTGTGACGCAGCGGCTGGGAAATCTGCATATACATATATATATATATATATATATATATATATATATATATATATATTTGTGTGTGTGTGCGTGTGGCGCGCGTGTGGCGCATTACTTGATGATCTTGCCAGCATTGGGCTGTTCCTGGCCCCAGTAGTACAGGTCCAAACCAAATGGAACCACAGGAGCATCGACAGCCTTCTGGTCTGAGCTGGACTGAGATGAACTGGGACCTGAGGAGCTGCTGTTGGAGGAGAGACCAGTGGAGGGAGAGTTAAACCAACTTCATGCACACACAAATTCAACGTAGAGTTTGTGTTCAACTGTCACATGTGATGGAAACCCTTACATATAGACTGGCTTGAAAAAAAGAGGACTGGCAGAGTATATGGAAAGCACTTGTGGAATCAAATGAAGCTGGTGTGTTTAATGCTTACAAAAGGAGTAACAATGAGGGAAATTAATTTAAATTAACGTTTTTAACAGCTTGAACTAAAAGTTTAGGTTTAGCTTTTCATTTAAAGAAATGTGACTTCAGGAGTTATTGCATTAAGTGTCAGACAGTAGTACTGATCTGTGTGAGCAGGAGTAAACACATCTGCAGTATGTGCACAGATTGTAAAGCCCTTTGTAATTTGTGATTCTTGGCTATACAAAATAAACTAAATTGAATTGAAACTGCTTGTTTCAAAATGACCCCAAAACAAAACTTTATGAAGTGACTGGCAGAACATCCCCAGTTTCCCCAGCAACATAATGGGGCAATATGGCTCATCTCATATCTTAAAATATGCTAGAAATCTGTATCATCAATATCAACGACTCACAACCAGATTACTCCATTGAGGGGTTAAAGGATATGTGGCATCTAGTTCCGATTCCCCAAAGTCATAGAAGAACCCAACAGACCTGACTGATGGACGCAGCGTTTACTGCATCAAAACATTGGTACTTGCGTACCGTGCTGCGAACAGATCAGGTCCAGTCTACATCCAGGACATGGTCAAACCGTACACCCCACCTTGTTCACTTCACTCGGCTTCTGCCAATCGGCTTGTAGCTCCGTCACTTCGAGCTAAACACTCAACAAAGTCACGACTGTTTGCTGTGCTGGCTCCTCATTGGTGGAACGAGCTCCCCATTGACATCAGGACAGCAGAAAGCCTCTACATCATCCGTCGCAAACTAAAAACACATCTTTTTCGACTATACCTTGAATAGGAAGGGTAGCGCCGTAGTAGCATTTTGGTAGCACTTAAATGGCTCTTACTGATAATACATTTATTTATATAGCACCTTTAAAAACAGGGTTTACAAAGTGCTCTACATAGAAGCAAGGCAAAAACATAACATCAATACAAGTAAACATTTAAGAAAATACATGAGGCAAATGAGACAATGCCATATAGGCAATGAACACAATAGAGGAATAGAAAATTACAAATACAAAATAAAGCAGAACAGACAAACTAAAATAGGGGAACCAAAGAACTGCATAAAAGGACGACATCTTGGAGTGTACCAGTCCGGTTTTGGGGAGTGGAGTCAGCAGGAAGAGTAGAGGATGCTGGGGGAGCTGTAACAGTTCCTAATTTCGTGCCACCATCTCGCTCTTGGGGACTGTTGTTGTGATGACGAGCTGCAGCGATGCAAGAGACTGTCGGCTAGCCAGCAAGAGACTGTCGGCCAGCCAGCAAGAGACTGTCGGCCAGCCAGCAAGAGACTGTCGGCCAGCCAGCAAGAGACTGTCGGCTAGCCAGCAAGAGACTGTCGGCTAGCCAGCCAACGCCAGTTGTCCAGGATTGTCCAGGCGGCAGCGGTGGAGAGCATCCAGCAGGGAGTCGGCTGGCTCGTTGGTAGCAGCCGGCCAGCAAGAGACTGTCGGCTAGCCAGCAAGAGACTGTCGGCTAGCCAGCAAGAGACTGTCGGCTAGCCAGCCAACGCCAGTTGACCAGATCGCAGTGGTGGAGAGCAGGAGCCAACGGCAATCACAAAATAAAAAATAATCCAAGATTTGCAGAATAATTAAGTCAGAAGAATGGCTACACTGTTAAATACAATTTTTAATAATTTAAATGAATGTTAAATTGTAAAAAAGGTAGAAAAAAACCCAAATAAAAACAGTCCTAGACGGAGCGGCGTTAAGTTTCGCCAGCGTCCCCGTTGCCAGGACTACACCATATCGCATGATAGCACTTTGTAGTTTAACTTTATTGAAGAAATTGTTCTTGCTTGATTCTTGTTGTTCTGAGTTTGGACTCATGGTTTAATTCACTTATTGTAAGTCGCTTTGGATAAAAGTGTCAGCTAAATGACATGTAATGTAATGTACTAGCAACTCCCACTTTCATTTTGATTTTTACATTTTTCCATCTTTATTATTTAAATTCTTAAATGTAATATGTCCTGTCCTGCTATTTTATTTGATTGTATATTTGTAAAAATGTCTGCCCTGGGGATGAATAAAGTAATATTCTATCCTATCCCATGTCCTGCGAGGTAAAATTATGGTTTGTGTCACAGTCTTGTGGCTTTGAAGAGAGCATAGATGGATATAAGGGCTTCAGTTCCCCGTCAGAAAGGGCTGTCGGCAAGGTTAAGCGGCGAAAATATTCTAGTATTCTAATAGTGCGTGCCCATTGCATCAAATGATGTTCTTATTTTCGTTGTAGAGTGTAAGTGTGATTACTTTGCTTTGCGTCGCCACATCCAACCTAAAACAGAAGTAAGTACACAAAATGACTCAATGCGCATGCACCCTATATAGTTCATGCAAAGAATAAGGTCAATAGTGTAATCCTTAATGGATAGTGATTTATGGTGCTCGTCCCAATAACACTCCTAAGCTTTGGGATTAAGGCCATTAAAGTGGCAAATTCTTACTGGCTTTAAATTGCAATTCACAACCAAAGGAGAGCAATATCTCTTTTGAAACTGTTGTCGTTTTCGTATATCTTAGTAGACACTACTACCAGGAAAGGTATTAATGTTTCAATACCAACGGTTGAAAATAACACGTTGAATGTACACTTCTGGTGTGAGAATGCAGGTGTACCCTGAGTCCAACTGGAGGAGGGCATTGAGAAGCGAGAGAGGAAAGCTAGAGTGCTAGGACTTGTCAGTCAGTGTACCTGGATAGCGGGAGCAGAGGGAGGTTCTGTTTGAGGTGACGCAGTGTGGCAGCTGCACATGTTGGATCCTGATCGTCCTCTGCAAGTCGCTTCAGCCGCCGGGAGGAGGAAGAGGAGGAGGAGGAGCAGGACAGAGGACGAGGAGCAGGAGGTTTCGTTGTGATCGGTGCTGTTGAAGTAGAAGGAGCTGGATCCAGACCTGCCGACAGAGACAGGAGGAAGTTAGGATGCTACTGAACACTGGGCCTGTTGTTACTCTTTTAAAAAGCCTGAAGCAAAGTGTAAATCAATATCACCTACATGACACATGTCCCATCAAATCCAATTATGTGTAAGTCATGAATAAATGTATTACAAAGATTTCTATAAATTGTACTTTTGGCTGTTTATCATAATGTCATATTGAGTCAAGATACAGAATGAATTTATGAAAGTCATTTTCCGTTGCTTTTGTGTGTGTGGTCAAACACTGGGGTAACCAGGGTCTCTGGGGACTGAGCAGGACACACACACACACACACACAAACTACACAATATTGGGCTGACCTGGATGCTTCAGAGATGGAACATTCCACACTTTAACACTCTTTTTCTGTTTGAACAGAATGAAGGTCATTTTGCATATTTTCTCCACTGTTAGAATTACAAAACTATTTACATACAAAAAAATGTCACACAAGCTGATTTCTATCTGGACGGTACAACAGAAAGATGTTGAAGTATAAAAGTGTAGAAGGAACAAGTGCTGTGTGTTAAATACATGTGAGTTTGTATGTCCGAGATAGATTTAATACTCAAAACAAACACCACACTTTACATGCTAACGAATTGAAGCTGAAACAAAAATGATATGCTGAAAATCATGACAAATTTAAATTGTTTCAGTTAATTCATGCTGAGCTAAAACTGTTAGTCGTTCACTTGATTAATGGACTTTTGGATTGACAGAAACTGACGTTTGGTTTATTGTTACATTATTATCTCAGTTGACAGCGTGGGTTTTAGCACCGCCACCAGGTTGAGTCGAGGTATTACACCTGCTCGGAATACTGTAATTAAACTTTGTTTCCTGTCACACATTTCTGATAGTCCATTCATTGTTTAGTTGATCGAGAGCGAGTTAAACAAAAACTATTTTGATAATCCATTTAAAATAAAAATATGAGAATGTGTTGCTTTTCTTGGTCTTACATTATAGTCATTGTAATAGTTTCAATTTTTTAGTTTTTATCAGACAAAACAAGACCTTTGTCTTTAATAACCTGAATGTAATTTTTCACTTTTTTCTGCCGATTAATAGACCAAATACAACTTGACAATCGAGATCATTGTCTGCAGATTAATCCATCATTAAAATAATTAGTATTTACAGCTCTTGGCTCCTGAACTCAGTATTTTTTAAAACCCTGGTTATGACAGTAACTTGAACTTCCACTGTACAATTTTTTAAGTAAAAGTAAAAAAATAAATGAATCAGAACCAAATATTTCAATAGTCAATGATTGCCGGTTACAACAAACTCACCTTCTCTTTCTTTTTTAGGATGGTGAAATCTGCTCTTTTCAAAGGTGTGTCTGGATGTTGTGGATGTTAAGACACACAGATCAATGGGAGGAAATGTGTATAGTTGTGTGTGTGTGTGTGTGTGTGTGTCTGTGTGAGGGGGGTTGTTAGAGAAAGAGAGAGAAAAGAGGGGTTAAGGGGTTTGAGGGAAAGAGAGCGAGGGAGAAAGCGAATGAGGAAAGGCAAAAAGAGGTATTGATTTTCACGGGTTAAGCAGGGCCTGTAATTAAAATGTTAATTTGAGAAAGAGAGAGATAGTGTCCTGACAGCAGAGAGAGGGATAAGAGGACTGATAATCAGAATGACAGAACAGGACAGAGGGGAAGAAAGAGAGGAAGAGATAAAGATAGAAAAAGAGAGGAAATAGGAGGGGAATCAGAGCCAGGCTTTCTCTGAATGGATGAACACTGGAAGAAATGAGAAGAAAAGAAAGAGGAGAGGAAATGTAGAGAAATGAGAAATGTGATCTACTGGCTGAGATGAAAAGAGACAGAGAGCAATAGAAAGGCTATTGTAATCAGAGAATACAATGCCATACTCAGGACTACAACACATATTTACAAACTTGGGAATTGTTGTCCAAATTAGTATTTATTTTTTAATTTGATCAAATATATATATTATTAGATGTTATCAACAGCTACAACTAGTTTGCAGGAAACTTCATATTGTGATAAAGCCGACTAATTTCATAAAGATCGCTTTCAATTGGAACTGGGCAATTATTTCAAATCACGGTACGAATCTAATAAAAGTGAGGGGTTCGTCCCAAAAAAGGCCCTTCCTCCTCAGCAACCTCAAGCTCAACATTGGTTTAAAGTCTGTCAACTAAAAGCAGCTGCAGGACTAATTCATTACATCGTCTCAAAGACTGGGAGAAGATGGCGGCAGCCCTAAAACTCATTAGTTATTTTATCATAGAAAATAATAACATAAAAAAAAAAACTTTAAACATTTAATCCATCCTAAGAAATGTAGGAGCAGTGGGCTCAGAGGGTAGAATGTGAGAAGAGTGGGAGCCTCCTCACATCAGCACTAGTAAAATGATAAAATGCAGAATTTAATTGCACAAGAGCTGCTAGTATACACAAGAAGGTCAGCAACGTCTGTAATCTGTTATCCATGTTGAATTAACCTGCTAGTCCACCGATAATCAAGGCTGTTTGTTTCCACCGGCGGCGTGACGGACCAGGAAAGGACACGTCATGACGGACCCAGTTCACACTACACAACCCTCGGGCTTTCAGACTTACCCGACAAGGAGCCACCTTGAATGGGAGCAAACTCATTCCCATTTACTCACATTTATACACCCAATGTATTCAGAGCTTGCCAGTGTCTTGCTGGGGGCGATTGAACCGCCAACAGTGTGTAGATGTACAGACGGAAGTATAAAACCCATCAAACAAGCAGAAGTATGCATGTTTTTTTCACTTAGTCGCTGGTGTGTCTGTGCATGTGTGGGGGCTAATAGGGTCTCATTAAAGAGGTTGCATTGTTAATTTGGTATGGCCCCTGTAGATCATTACCTAGCCCACTAATCCCCCTGACACACACACACACACACACACACACACACACACACACACACACACACACGCACACACTTTGGGCATATCAGATACAATCCAATTACTTTAGCGTCTAATTGATTAGTATTGTAGAGAGGTGGGAGTGGTGAGGGACGGGCTCACAGGTGTAAATGTAATGACTCAGGAGGCTGGTGGGGAGTACGCGCCAGGGGTCAAAGGCCACCTCGTAGCCACAACAACATGGCTGACCTAGCAATAACAGCACTGTCTGCAACATGTACTATTGCGGTGCCATTAACACATACGCATCAATACAGACACACACACAGACGCATCAATACAGACACACACACATACAGTAAAGACACTGAAGTTCACATATGAATCTATATGAATGACGGTGACAAACTTGAATATGGCTGACGGAGCAGCATTGTGACAGTTTAATGCTTACTGTTGCCTGGAGCTCGCATGCAGCTGCTGATAATGATACAAACAGAATTAAAATTCCATCTAATATTTAGAAAAAAAACATGTTGCTATATAGCTGACGTTGCTGCAATAAGATGAGCAGGCAGTTGGTTAATGACCTGAACATTTAACCTTTAACCTGATGTGTTACCTGGAGGCTAGATATGATCCATACAAGCCCAATGCAACCCTGGTGCAAAAAGGAACAACACTACAGCTGTTCATATGTAGCTAGTGATTAGTGTGTGTGTGTGTGTGTGTGTGTGTGTGAGAGAGAGAAGGTAAATGGATGTGTTGACAAGACAATATCCATCAAATACATACTGGGAAAATGTTTGGGGAAAAGAGACGATCTGTCTCCATTACGAGGCTGTGCTGCATTCCAAATCAGACAAAAACACATAGTTAGCAGTCAGATAAGCCCAGCGTACTCTACTTGCTCAGCACCACACAGCATACACAGTGCAGCATTTAGCAGCTGAAGAGGCAGATGTTTCCCTCAGGAGTGTGTGGAGACCAACTCAGAAAATAAAGAGTGAATATTGGACTATGGAACTGCTGGACTTGTAAATAAGCAACTGCATAAACTTATACAAATCTATTAATATAGTGGAGAAACTCGGCTGCTGTTCTAAACACACACACACACACACACACACACACACACACACACACACACACACAGTATAAATAAACCCATTAAAAAAGCTCTTCACCTGCACATTACCAGCTGCTCAAGGCTGGTTCTTTGAAGTGTGTCTGAGCGCGTGTGTTTGTTTGTAGAGTGTGTGTGTGTGAAACTTAAAAGATTAGGGCAGCAGCAGGTCTTCTTTTGTAGCTTAACCTCACTATTTATGCACGTGTCTATAGGTCTGAGGTGTGTCTGTGTGTGAGTGTGTGTAGTTGAACTCATACCATATTCGGCTCGTAGATGCTCTGGAATGTACGGCTCATATCCCTCTTTCTCTGGAACCTCATTGAAATCATCATCATCATCATCATCATCTCCGT